>NC_061782.1:26573671-26835143 GCF_022458985.1 Mugil cephalus
CAAACATCTTCCTCATCCCTGTACCTCTGAAAAATAGTGTCTTTGTAGTTTATTTTAAACTGTTTCATATTTGGACATTGCTTCAACTCCATAGTGAACTTGTTCCATAGTCTCACCCCGCTGACTAAAACACAAAAACCTTTCCTGTTTGTGCCAATTGATGTTAAATTAAGGTTACTTTTACCCCTTAAATTATATGTCCCCTCATGAATACTAAATAATTTCTGTATATTTGTTGGCAATAGATAATTTTTTGCTTTAAACATTATTTGAGCTGTTCGATAGCATACGATATCTGTAAATTTTAGTAATTTGGACTTTAGGAATAATGAGTTTGTGTGTTCCTGATAGCCAGCATTGTGAATTATTCGTATTGCCCTTTTTTGCATGATGGTTAGTGGCCGTAGAGATGTTTTGTAGTTGCTGCCCCAAACTTCTGCACAGTATTGAAAATATGGTGAGACCAGGGAAAAGTAAAGAGTGTGGAGTGATTTCTGATCTAAAACCTTTTTAGCTTTATTTATTATTGCAATGGTTCTTGAGACTTTAATTTGTACATGTTTGATGTGTGATTTCCTGTTGATTCTCTCATCTATGATTACCCCCCAAAATTTAATTTCATGAACTCTTTCTATTTCTGGTTGGTGCCTGTATTTAACCCTCATACTTGATTTTTAAATTGTTACGTTGTTAACATTAAGGGACTACTTTTTTTTTTTTTTTTTTTCATAAATCTTTTAATCCACTTCAATACTAATCTTTAGTCAAAAATTGAAATATTTTCAATAATCTAAATGCAAAGTAGATTTTTATGTGGGGATTATAAGCCTTGTACATGTCAATGATTAGTTGCAACATTGATTTCATGGGTTTTTACTTTTTTTGCAGTGCCCAATTTACAAAAATTGTTACGTTGTTACAATTAAGGGACAAAAGTGTCCTCTTCAAAAACGCCCTAATAATGGCAAATGTTAATATTTTTTTCTAATTTCGGAAAAAAACAAACAAACAAACAAAAAACTAATTTATTTATTTTCAATAATCTAAATGCAAAGTGGATTTTTATGGGGGGATTATTAGAGCCTTGGACATGTCAGTGATTAGTAACAACATTGATTTTGATGGGTTTTATTTTTCTTTTTTGTAGTGCCTGATTCAAAAAATCACTCCCCTTAAAACCATTGAAAGTCCATTGAAACTGTGGCTGCAGCTACAGTTTGGCTTTTTTCACATTCAGACTGATTCTCTCTGTCTTTCAAGTAACTGGATAAAAGAGATAGTTGGAAAACCCTAAATTACACACACACATGCATGCAAACACACACTTACAGTGACCCAGGTCAATGTAGAGATCACTATGAACCCACTTGTCCTCATGACCTAACAACGCCATTTTTTTTTGTCATAACAAACTTGGGAGCTGCAAATCACAGTAGGGCAACAAAAACATTTTATTTTTAGTGAACAACATTTCAAAGTATGTGCACAAACACATGCATGCACAGCTCAATACAGAGATCACTATGAACACTGTGACATCACCACTGCATCATATCAAACTTGGGAGTTTAAAACTACAGTAGGGCAAAACTTGAGCACAGCCTGGAACCATGTTTGCCCTGTCTGACTCATCACTGAATGGCATTTTAAAAGCTGCAGGGAGTAGCAGTTGCCTTGTCGACTCTCTCCCACTCCTCCTTGCGCTGCCAATTGTCTCACTGGGATGATGTCTCCGGAGATGAGCTGACATGTTGGTCGTGTTACCGTTACCATAAACAACACGTGTTGTACAATGCTTGCACACTGTCTCACTTTTTCAACAACTTTCTTACAGCCATCATTGTAGATAAGTCTAAATGCAAAGTGATCCGACACTGCAGACCTATAAAGTGCTGCTGGCGCATCTTCCAACTTTGGCTCTTTCCCACTCCTCATACCCACACAAGTCTCCACAACAACTGGTATCTGTCTATCTACTATCTGCTGCTTCCCTTCTTCTTCTTGTTTACTACAGGCGGTTGGCTTAAAGGCACAGTACCGCCACCTGATGTGGAGTGTACACGCTTTGCCTATGAGACAAAGCATTATAAAAAAAAAGGAGCAGCTTGTGCTTTTGAACCAGACGCAACACACGTGAACCGAACCGAGACAGTCGAACCGAACGGTTCTGACGGTTTTCAGAAACTGTTCCATCCCTAATGAGGAAGTATAGTCTATTTAATTTCTGAATGACTTTTGCAGTATGTAGGTGCAAAAAACAACTGTCACTGCTAGACCAGCTGTTGGCCACTGATTTTTTTTTTGTACAACATCCTAGTTGTCTTTGCTTTCAGCTGCTTGCTTTCAGCTACCAATACCTGCTGCATGTGTGGAAAGTAGATTTACAAAGTTCACACATCCATCTGTGTGGGAGTGAACTGAACTCATACACACATGCATGTATTTCACATGCGTTTTCACACTTCTTCCTCATCACACCTAAATATATAATTTTATTGTAAAAGCTTCTAATAAATGCACTACATGTATCTAAGACAAGAACATAACTCCAGTAATAATGAAGCATGTGTATAATTGATACATACTTGTGCGCACCTTATCCAGGTTGTCCACACTGCATTTGCAGGATTCTTATGATCTTCTGGTGAGCCTCATCAATAATAGCCCAGCTCCCAGTGTCCAGTACTGGACAGCAGCGTGTCCTTTCAACACTTTGGGATGTAGGAGATGTCAGTGTGGGTCTTGGTAGTAGCAGAAGAGGGAGGAGTGGATGGTTCCAGGCCGTGCTCACTTTTTGTCCTGCTGTAGTTTTAAACTCCCAAGTTTGATATGATGCAGAGGTGATGTCACAGTGTTCATAGCGATCTCTGTATTGAGCTGTGCATGCATGTGTCTGTTTGTGCACACACTTTGAAATGTTGTTTACAAAAAATAAAATGTTTTTGTTGCCCTACTGTGATTTGCAGCTCCCAAGTTTGTTATGACAAAAAAAATGGCGTTGTTAGGTCATAAGGACAAGCGGGTTCATAGTGATCTCTGCACTGGGTGTCTGTGTGAGTGTATGTGTGTGTTTGCATGCATGTGTGTGTGTAATTTAGGGTTTTCCAACTATATCTTTTATCCTGTTACTTGAAAGACAGAGAGAACCAGTCTCAATGTGAAAAAAAAACAAAGTGCAGCTTGCAGCAGCAGTTTGAGTGGCTTTTCAATGGGTTTTAATGGTGAATTAATGGTGATATTTTTTTGAATCGGGCACTACAAAAAAATAAAAACCCATCAAAATCAATGTTGCTACTAATCATTGACATGTCCAAGGCTCTAATATCCCCCCCAATAAAAATCCACTTTGCTTTTGATTATTGAAAATATTTAAATTTTTGCATTTTTTTTGTTTGTTTGTTTTTTTGAAAAAAAAAATTAAATAAAAATTCCCTGCCATCACAAACTGGCATATAAAGGATTAAAAATAGAAAAAAATAATCAAATGTTTGGTGTTTGTGATTAGTATTGAAGCGGATTAAAAGATTTATGTCAAAAAAAAAAAAAAAGTAGAAAAAAATATTAAGGTGCCATTTTTAGGGTATTTTTGAAGAGGACACTTTTGTCTCTTAATGGTAACAACGCAACAATTTTTCTATATCGGGCACTAAAAAAATAAAATAAAAATTCATCAAAATCAATGTTGCTACTAATCATTGACATATCCAAGGCTCTAATGCTCCGTGGTGTATGATTGCGAGTGAGTGATGTTGGTGGTGGTCGGAGAGGCCATAGGCGCACATTGGCAGCCACGTTTCCGTCAGTCTGCCCCAGGACAGCTGTGACTACTGAGGTAGTTTACCACCAGGGTGTGACTTTGTGGACGAATGAATAATGCATTCAATGTAAAGCGACTTTGAGTGTCTATGATAAAGCTCTATATAAACCCAATGTATTATTATTACTATAAAAGTATGCCAGCATCAAATGTGGTTAGAGGTTCACATACTGAACCTGAGCTGGCCAAGACTTGCCACTATTGCCATGAACTGGGTCATTGGAAGGATGAATGCCCTGTCCTCAGGTCAAAGTCTAGAAATCAAGGGTATGAGAAATCTGGCGCTCAAGGTAAATTTGCTCATGTATTGTTCTGCTCTAGTGTGTCACCTTGTGAGGCTGATTATGTTGAGGTGGGAAGGGACAGCTGTGATGATTTCAAACCTTTCATTATTGAGGGGTTTGTGTCAAGGTGCAGCAGTAGGTTGAAGGTGCCGATTAGAATTTTGCATGACACAGGGCCAAGACATTCAGTCTGATACAGGGGACACTATTCTGATGAGAGGAATGGGGTTGCACATGTTGCCTGTACCTGTCCTTAAATTGTGGCTTGGATCAAAGCTGGTTCAGCGGACAAGTTGGCTAGTGCTGGACAGGGCTATTTTCTTCAGGGGGAGCTGCTGGTGAGGAAATGGGTGTCTTGTGTTGACTGTTTTGTGGGTGACCCAGTTGTTCAGGTGGTGGTGCCGGCCAAGTTCTGTGATGTGATATTGAAGCTGTCTCATGACCAAGCTGGACATCTTGGGGTGCAAAAGACATACAACTGCATTTTGCGGTATTTCTTTTGGTCGTGGTTAAAGAGTTGCGTTGTTGCTTACATCAGAACATGCCACACCTGTCAACTCACAGAGAAGCCAAATCAGAACCTTAAGCCTACTCCCCTGGTGCCGATTCCAGCAGTTGTTTGACCATTTGATTATTAACTGTGTGGGCCCTCTTCCTCGCTCTAAGGCAGGTAATATGTATTTGCATACTGTGATGTGCCAGTGCACACGGTATCCTGCTGCTTATCCTTTACGCACAATAACCACCAAGGCTGTAGTGAGAGCGCTTACCCAATTTATTTCCATCTTTGGGATACCTTCAGTAGTGCAGACCAATCAAGGGTCTAACTTTACTTCTCACATGTTTTCACAGGTTCTGAAACAGCTGCTTATAAAGCATCACTGTGCATCTGCATACCATGCACAGAGTCAGGGTGCGTTGGAACGGTTGCATCAGACTCTCAAATCTCTGTTCCATGCCTACTGTACACAGATGGACCCAGATTGGGAAGATAGGTTGCCATGGCTCTTGCTGTCTGATAGAGAGGTAGTACAGGAAAGTACTGGTTTCAGCCCAAATGACCTCGTGTTTGGACATACAGTACGCGGCCTACTGGCGCTTTTGAAGACGGATTGGAGGGGGGGCTGATCCACCAGTAAATCTAATTGAGGGAAATTGGCAACTACACAGTCACAAAATGAAAAAAACTCCATGACCGCAGAGCAGAAACTCGCGTTGAGCGCTGGAGATCAGTTTTTGGCCCTCCTTCCTATTGCGGGCTCACTGTTCCAAGCTAGATTCATGGGTCCATACATTAAAACTACATTATTGCCACTTCCAACCGCAGGAAGGCCACTCAGCTTTGCCATGTTAATTTGCTGAAGCAATACTACTCCTGTGCTGTGTGTAACAGTGACCAAACATCCGTAGGGAGTTACAGGTTAGCTCTGTGCTTTTGTTGGGGCCAGGTCAGGTGACCTGGAGCAAGCTGGGGTAGAGCGGCAAGACCAAGTCAGGGATAACCCTATTGTGAGTGGTCGTTTTATAAAATTCGGAATCTTTACGTAATCGGGACACATTGTTGGAGCATTTGACAGTCCAGGCGTAAGGAATTGGTTCACTTAATAAACAAATATCCTTCTTCAAATGCCTTTTGGGTGTCAAGCGATAAAACAGCGGTCTGTACATTTTTCCCATGCAGGGTAGAAACAGGGAAGATAGAGAGAAAAGAAGTACAGGAGAAACAGATAAACAAACTTCTGTCATAGATACATACATCAAGCTGAAGGAAACACGTAGGATCTAGTAATATAACACATAGCTGATGATCTTATGTGACAATTTGTGAGTATAACAGGCATCATAGGCAGGTTGGTGAATTGTTCATCTAGGTAGGAGTGGACAACTGGAGTAGGCCATGAGGACTGTAGATGTAGATGTAGTTTATGGAGCTCCACAGGTCTGATACACAGCACTCCAGACCATGAAGACTGGGCTGGTTGATGAGGCCACGGCAGCAGATGTAGCTTAGGACTCCACAGGTCAGATATTCAGCACTCCAGACCAGAGACCCTCACAAGAAGATGGAGGGGGAAGGGAGGGGAAGGGAGAGAGTGAGTCACAATGGTTAGTAATAGAAAATAAATTATAAGAGATGGAAAATAAAATTATAAGATATTAGAGGACAGGAGCCAGAGAAGAGAGAGGAGAGGACATGTCCTCAGTGCATCGTCCTCCTGCAGCCTAGGCCTATAGCAGCATAACTAATGGATAGTTAAGTCCAGCCCTAACTATAAGTTTTGTCAAAAAGGAAAGTCTTAAGCCTGACCTTAAACGTAGAGATGGTGTCTGCCTCCTGAACTCAAACTGGGAGCTGGTTGCACAGGAGAGGAGCCTGATAGCTGAAGGCTCTACCTCCCATTCTACTTTTAGAAACTCTAGGAACCACAAGTAGACCTGCACTTTGAGATCTTAGTGATCTGTTGGGACAATATGGTTCTGTGAGGTCTTTCAGATATGGCCTTTCAACCCCTTGTATGTAAGGAGGAGGATTTTAAATTCAATTCTAGATTTTAAAGGGAGCCAATGAAGAGAAGCTAATACTGGAGTAATATGATCTCTCTTGCTAATGTCAGTGCTCTTGCTGCAGCATTTTGAATCAATTGGAAGCTTTTTAAAGAGCTATTTGGACAGCCAGACAGTAACGAGTTAGAGTAATCCAGCCTGGAAGACACTAATGCATGAACTAGTTTTTCCACATCACTCTGAGAAAAGATTTTCCTAATTTTGATGATATTGCACAGGTGAAAGAAAGCAGTCCTGGTCACCTGCTGCTTTATGTGAGAATTAAAGGACATATCCTGGTCAAATATAACATCAAGGTTTTTCATAGTAGTACTGGAGGATTCAAACCAGTTTAGTGCAGTTCCTGTAATCTTGATCACACTTTCAAGTCTCTTTTGTAGAAAACTGTGATCAATAGTGTCAAATGCAGCACTAAGATCCAACAGGACAAGTATAGAGACAAGTCCATCGTCTGAAGCCATGAGGAGATCATTGGTAACTTTAACCAGAGCCGTTTCTGTACTATGATGAGCTCTAAAACCTGACTGAAACTCTTCAAACAAACCATTCCTGTTTAAATGATCAACCAACTGATTGAAAACAACCCTTTCTGAAACTTTAGAGATAAAAGGAAGGTTGGAAATTGGCCTATAGTTGGCTAAAACATCTGGATCAAGACTGGGATTTTTAAGTAATGGTTTAATTACAGCAGTTTTAAAAGACTGGGGCACATATCCTGTTAATAAAGAGAAGTTTATCTGATTTAATATGGAGGTATTAATTAATGGAAAAACCTCCTTGAGCAACTTAGTCGGGATGGGGTCTAGAAGACAAGTTGATGGTTTAGATGCTGTAATAACTGAAGTGTGGTCAGGAATATCAATTAGAGAGAAAAAATCCAAATATTGACTCGGTCCTACAGAGGTTTCTAATGCCACTGTACTGACATCTTTGACAGATGGAAGGGTGCTATGAATTTTATCTCTAATGCCAACAATTTTATCAGTGAAGAAGCTCATGAAGTCATTACTGCTGAGGGCTGAAGGAATAGATAGTGGAATGCCAAATTCTTCCCAGCCTTCAAACTGCCTGCTTTGAACTACGCAACTGTGAATTATACCATGGAGCTACCCTCCTTCGATTTACCAACTTCTTTTTAAGAGGAGCAACTAGATTTAGAGTTGTACTAAGCGATGCTGTCGTGCTGTCAACAAAATAATCTATTTGTGATTGAGTTAGATTGTGGTTGCTGACATCCACATCACTGACATAAGGCACTGAGGTAAATACTGAAGGTATTAATTCCTTATATCTAGTTATAGCATCATCGGATAAGTGTCTACCATAGCGAAATGTCTTTCCAGTTTCTGTGTAATTACTTATAGTAACTTCAAATGTTACAAGAAAATGATAGGACAATAGAGGGTTGTGAGAATATACGATTAGACCTTCAGTTTCTATGCCATAAGTTAGTACAAGATCTAAGGTGTGATTGAAACAGTGAGTTGAACCATTTACATTCTGAGAAAAGCCATTTGAGTCTAATAATGACATAAATAAATAGCTAAGACTGTCACTGCCAACATCAAAATGGATGTTAAAGTCACCTACTATAATGACTTTATCTGTTCTAAGCAATAAATCACATAGAAACTCAGAGAATTCAGCTAGAAATTCCGAGTAAGGAGCAGGTGGGCGTTACACCACAATAAAGAGAATTGGTTTTTGTGTTTTCCAGTCTGGATGAGCAAGACTAAGAGTAAGGCTTTCAAACGAATTAAAGCTTTGCTTAGGTCTAGGATTAACACATAAATCAGAGTGGAAGATTGCTGCCACTCCTCCTCCTAGGCCTGTGCTTCGAGGAATGTGATAGTTACTGTGACTGAGTGGTGTGGACTCATTTAAACTGACATACTCATCCTCCTCCAAACTAACTAACTTAGATCAATCTGATGATCAGTTATCAAATCAGTCACTAAAAGTGATTTAGATGAGAGAGACCTGACATTCAAAAGACCACACTTAATTTTCTTATTGCTCTGTTGTACTAGTGAATTTGTGTTGATTTGTATAAGGTTCCTATGAATAACTCCTCTATTGTTATTTTTCCATTTAAAAAATCTGGGAGCAGACAGCACACCTATGGAGTTTGAGGAGTTATGGGTGTGAGACAGCACTAGCGAAGCGGCAGAGAGGCGTGTAAGACTGCAACTCTGCCACCTGGGCTGAACTCTGGGTTGTCATGGTTTTGGGGATTTAATAAAATCAGACAAATTCCTAGCGACAAGATAAGCACCCGCCAAGGTGGGGTGAACTCCATCTCGTCTAATCAGACCAGGCTTTCCCTGGAAAGAGTTCCAATTATCAACGTAGGCCACGTCGTTGGCTTGACACCACCTAGATGGTAACAAACTTAGGCCCTATATGTTGAAATTCCTATCTTATACCGCTTTCACACCGAAAATCCCAGGTCGACCCACTTCGATTTGCCTTTGGTGCGCTTTCACATCGTCAGAAGTCCCAGGTCTGACCTCCCACTGTGAGAGCTGCGTGCCCGTTTTTTCCTCCCTCATACGTAATTGCGTACATTGCAGATAACACTGCAGTTTGCTGATAAGCTGAAGAATGGACTGGTCAAACCCCTGCTCCTTCAAAAGTCCGCTGATATTTGAATAAATTACTGTCCTGCACAGAGCCCGATATCTGCTGCAAAATCACCTCCATGGATGTAGAACGCTGCTATAATTGTAAAAAAAAGTGTGGAATGTCGCTATACAAGCCGTATATAAACACTCGCACATGTATTCCCCAACTGATGCAATTTCCTGAATGATCGCGTAACAACACATTTGATTTGTTTGATTGAAAAAAATTAACAAAAATCTCTGCCCTTCAGAGATTGGTCTTTATTGGAGTAGACCAAAACTTGTTTTTGAGCTGAAGCTTCTACAATGATACAGTCGTGGCATTCCTGTTCACATCAAAGCCACATCGAGCTGTGACGATAAAATCCAGGGTTGTTCGACCACAAAACTGCAGGGCATCAAGGCCACTGTGGCCTTACAGCAGATATTTATTTCAAGGGCACAAGGCCAAATTGAGAGGGCGGCCCTTGTGAAACTCCTGCCCTGAGCATGAGTCTGGCTCCACTGTAACTCCACTCTAGTGAGCGGGGTTCTCTGTTTTTAATGTAAAAAAGATGTTCAAAGTTCTCTGGTGGCCACATTTTTTGAGCTACAGAATTACAAACTACATAAAAATATAATTTTTTATTGGCTTTCCAGTGGTGTGGTTCTGATTCCTGTAGGCCCTGTATGGTTGGACTCCAGGCTCAGCCGAGCGAAGAGTGCGCCGAGTATTCTTTGAACTTTTCCCCATTTGTGTGTATGTGGTAGTTCACTCACATTTTACTCTCACTCATCATAGCGGCCACAGTTTTCACTGTACATGCATGGAACAAACATTAACTCGAAGAGGACCCTCAGTTGTCACTCACAATGCATTAATTGTCCCCATACAACTTGTCGTTGCCGAGATATAAGCAGTTGTACGGAAGGCAAAACCTAGGGTAGAGTATTTGTATCTACCCTTTCCTCTAGCAAGAGCTGGTTAGAGACCGTCCCCGTAGCCATGGCAACCAAACCCACATGCACAGAGGAGTCAAACACGGTCTGCCAAAAGATTGTGACCACCTCAGACATTAATGGAGAACGAGCGCCAATCTCATTCCATGACCCCTCCACTGCAGCGTATGTCCCTGTGTTTTGGTTTAACCTGAGGTGTTTAACAAAGTTTGTTGTGTTGACACAACTCAATAGTTTATTTACTTTCCACTGTGTTCCTACATTACCTTGACTGACTGAAGTATTGAAAGTACTGATTTTTTGATTTGAGAATCGATTTTAGACGATAAAGACCTGGTATCGGTAGTATTGGTATTTCAGTATCAATCCGCACAGACATCAATTATCAGTTGGGATGCACATTTATTTTTTTTATTATCATTATTTTTTGTATGCATTTGTCCACATAGTTAAACACCACAGGGTGTTAATGTTATATGAGATTGAAGCAGATATATTCTTGAAGCTGAACACTTTATTGTTTCGGTGCATGTAGAGGCCATCACCATCTTTATTGAGTGGAGTGACCTTGTGTGGCAGGGAGGACAGTGCTACACCTCAGTGAATAGAAGGGGAGAATGAGAACAAAGTTCAGAGAATGTGGAAGGATGGACAGAGAAGAGAGGCAAGTGGTGCTGGTAGGAACTGGTGCAGGGTATGGTAAAGGGTAGTAAAAGGGATTAAATGAAATGAGCCCAGACATTGCTGTCACCAACGTCAGCACTCAGAGCTGAGATTTCTGGTGCATGGGGCACATTCACACTGCCATCTGATGTTGCGTTGAAGTTGACAGAAAGGTAAAGTACTGTACCTTGTACTCCGCTCTCTGTTTTACATTGACAGAACTCTGCACCGACATATACACAAACAAACATGTGAGGAGACTAGTGGGACTAATGTAGTGGAAAGGAGCTAACCATGGCGTTAAGTTGTCATGCTGATGCTGTGTTAAATATGCTGCTATTTGGCTGACGGACTCTTCAAGAGTGTGTGTGTGTGTGTGATATTTAGCTGTAGTGGTGTTTATTTGTATTTTAGTTTTTCTCTTTGCCCCGTGCAGGGCAGTTGCTAGGAATTCTGGACCCCTTCAAAGAATATCGGCATGGGCCCCTCATTTTCATTGCCACTTTTTTTTACAACTGTAGATTATGTTTTTCCTTAATTTTTCAGTTCTTGTAGGTGCCTAATATAAATTGTTTTCTTTTTTAAGATTAACCATTCAACAGTGAGTCTGAGTATTATTATGTAAATTATTAGTTGTCTTATTCACATTTTCTGATTTGTATGCTATAGTATCCATAATTGCTGGGGGTGAGGGTTTGTTGTTGGGTCAGACTCGGGTGAAGCAACCACTGCTGTTAGTGGAGCAGCAGAGCTGAAAGTTTATTGTTCCCTTATATATTTCATTTTGTAAACCTTAAATATTATGCTTTGTAGAAAAAATGATGAAGAACTAACCTTGTAATACTTTGTGTCTTGGAATACACAAAATCTAAATGTGTTTCTCAGTACCACAGTTCTAGGCAGACTCTTACTCTTTTGAGTAATCTGACGCTTGTCAGGCAACAAATTCTTAATTGTCTCTTTACTTTTTTGTATTCAGGCTATTCAAATGTCCCACCAATAACAACATTTTACAAGGCTACATTTGAACACATCATGATGAAGTGATTGACCCTTGTCTGATGCTCCTAATTACTGAGTAGAACTTGAATGCGTCACAATATAATTCAATGCAAACCTCGTAACTGTGTGGGTGCTTATGCTTTGCTGGGCCACTGTCCACAGATGACATGTGTAACACATACAGAGCGCTGCACATAGCCTCCTAATTAGTAACGTTCAGTTAGCTACACCAGGAATCGTTGCTCTACAAGTATATCCCGCCTCTCACCCGATCACAGCTAGGCTCTGATGTACTGGGTCTCTGCTCTGCTGCTCCTACTCCTGGTCTCCCTCTCGACCTCTCAAGTCTTTTCTGGTGTCCAGATTTGTGCTTTGTTTGGAGGGTGGGGCTGGGGATCATCATCGTAATTGATCTTCCCCTCTGCCTGCTAGTTTACTTGCTCACGCTCACTTGAAGAAAAACAAACCGTAAGAAACGTAAATGTACACATTTTTCTATACACTTGTACAAATTGATAAAATTCAATACTTTGCAGCGGAATGTGCTTATGCTCTCTTTATGCACACGTACATGCACGGTTGATAAATGAGGCCCTGGATGGGACTTAAATGTTGACTAGTAAATATAGACTTATTGTGTTCTTTTCACCGTGCTGTGCCTTCCAGTGTTTCTTCAAATTTGAAGTAGCATTTTTGAAGCTACATAGGAATTTGTCACCAGCACAGAGAGTACAGCGAAACTTTATATATTTATTTAGCTGAGACAAACTCAAAATAGGGGCGGTATATCCAGCCAGAAAACGTGCATCTCTCCTGCCTGTATTATTGATTACGTTTGTGTCGCTGCGTAGTATGACACGTGAGTTTTCCTTATGCTGAAAACGTGACTTGTCGCATAAGTCACGTCACTCCAGAGATGCTAGAATAGAATAGAATATCCTTTATTGTCATCATGCAGTGTATAATGTATAACAAGATTAAAGAGCTTCTCCTTTACAGTGCAGACACAAAGTAAAGAAAAAAAGAAAAAATATTAAAGAAATGGGGAAAATATATTTTACCAGTGATGACATACAGCAGCAGTGGTAAAATGTATAAGATGAAAGCAATAACATACCTTTTTACTCAGGAAATGTACAAAAATAGTAACGCACAGTGAGGTGGATAAGCAACTCAGTTACTCTGATTACTGGTAGCAGTGATGCCTGTAACACACTACTAAGTAGCGCAGTATAGGCATCACTGCAGAGTTGTTCAGTTCAGACTGGCTTGTTGTTTGTAGCTGCTGAAGGTAAAGGTGCTCACAGCCAGTTACTAGCTAGTTTTTAATGCAGTTTTCAATGACACCACTTCATTAAAAGTTCAGTGTAGATACTGATCAATATGTCGTCAATGTTCAACTGATTGAGTAATATTCATTACACAATTTCATGAACACAAATAGCAAATACTGCTCCGAAGCTCCATCAGTCGTTCTGGTGGCCATGGCTGATCTGTCCTATGTGCTGGTGTCGACTCATGACCAATGGAGCGTAACCTGATTGGCTAGACGTTGGATGAATTGGATGAGAGACAGGGATCGAATGCTTTTCCCTGGTCACCCAGAAGTTAAGTCCAGCTCAGAGGTTGAAAGTTGGAGGTTGAAGGTTTGTGGTTGAAAATTGGAGGCTGAAGGTTTGTGGTTGAAATTTGGAGGTTGAAGCTTTGAGGTTTAACTTTTGAGGTTGAATTTTTGAGGTTGATTTTTTTTATGATGAATTTCATTAGATTGAATTGAATTTGAATTTTATGAGGTTGGGTTTTTTGTGATGTTGAATTTTATGAGGTTAAAACGTTTTGTGATGATGAATTTTATGAGGTTGAACTTTTTTTATGTTGATATTTTTATGTAAACTAAATGTACCTAGCAATTCATATTCAAACTCTGCACAGAAAAACGTCCATACTCTTTGATGTACGTAAACATGTAAACATTAAATTATTTAAAAATTTAAAATGTCTCAGCACCTGTACCAAAAGTACAGAAGTAGACGTGCAAGAAAAATCCGACTGCAACTGTCGTGACTTTCTTTCTGCAAACCGCAGTGCACCACAGTTGAGTACTGGTGTTGCCCCACATAACAATAAACTGGCTAAAATATTACAGTAACATTACAGTAAACATAAATAATTGGATGCAGGTAACTGTGTATGGGTAGTCTCAATTGAAACTGTCCTGACGTGACACTGCTGCCTGTTCTGTATGATAATCTGAGTTTGATAACAGGTTCAAGATGACCCATGTAAGCTGTCAGCACTGGGGAGAGATGCCTGGCCTGGGCAGTGTGGACCTCTGGGTCCTCCAGACTTTCCAGGTGCAGGTGGAGATCCTCACCCTTGGTGCTACAATCAGATCATTGAGCAGCAGAGGGAAGAATGGACAGATGGAGGATTTAGTCCTGGGCTATGATGACTTGGAAGGTAGGAGTGAAATAATTATGTATAATGTTAATATTATAATAATTATAATATAACATCTAAAAAAAATTATAATAACGTTTCATCTGTACTGCAAAAAAACGGCTTAGAACTGGTATTTTTAAATTATGCAATAATCACCTTATCTAATAACTAATAACGCTGAGCATAGAATTTTGATTTCTAAGTGACATGGAATGGGTAAGAATATATATTCCAAACCCAGCATTCAAAAGGTAATACAGGTGAACAACACAACATAGGCCTACAGTTCAATCAAAATTGACACAACTAGAGAACAAAAAATGTGTGTATGTTGGCATGTGTCAGGTGTCCGCCACAAAGAACGTTGTTTGCCCTAAATCTGCCCATGCAAAGGCAAAAACACTTGTTAAGTCAGAGCAAAGTTTTGTGAAACAACAGTTATGGGTTTCCTCCTACGTGTGGCTATTTTAGAAGCCTGCTCAGAGCATGTGTATTTGATTTGTGTAGAATGTGTTATCCAATAACGTGAAAAGGACAAATCAGTACTTCTACCTTGACAAATGTTTGTTTAGTCTGTGCTTCGTTGTTTGCTCTCTCACTAATTCCAAAATGCAGGGATCAAAAAGTTGGTTCCAAAAGGGAGGAAATCCCCATCGACACCCATGTTTAAAAGCCCAACTTTACAGAAATATTAAACATTTTGTTTGTACACGTTTGTACCTAAAAAAGTCACTTCGTGATTTTTTTTCTAACTCATTCATTTATTTTTCATTTAAGTTTGGTCACAATCATTTTGTCATCTTCCATACCGCTTAATCCTTCACTAAGGTCGCGGGGGTTGCTGGACCCTGTGTTTAATATCTTGTACTTAAAAAACAAATCTATGTTACAAAGTAAGGGTCACATTTCAATAAATTGTATTTGTATTTACACTCCTTAGGTCTTTTGTACTCACTATAAATGTCATGTTTTATATTAAAATGTCATTGTCAACTCAATGTTCACCAAAGTATACAAAATATATGCATTATGTGTAATATGCATAATAACAAAAAAGAGGATAGGATAGGATAGTTGGTTTCAAGACAGAAGAGAGTAGAGGACTCAGTGCATCCTCCAGCAGCCTAAGCGTATGTAGCAACTCACAATGTAATAATGGCTCCTAATGTAATAACAGCTCTTAATGTAATAACTTAAATGTAATAAAGGTCCATAATGTAATAATGTAATAATGGCTCTTATTGTGATAAAAGTCTCAGAGACTGAAGTGAGTTGAGTCCGTTTACGTGGAACCGTGAACTCCTGAGTTGCTAAGCAACCATTTCAAACTCTAGCTTTTAAAGGCACAAGCCCTTGGGAACCTGGGTGAATGTCTTTACTAAGTTAACTATTGTGGGTCACCATGTGACGGTGTCACCAAGAATAAATAAAAAAATGAATGGAGTGTAGCCCATAAGGCAATAAAATGAAAGTTATAGTAAAGTGGCATGTTTTTTTTTATCATATGAGGAATTACCCTATTTCACTGACTATAAGCCGCTACTTTTTTCCCACGCTTTGAACCATGTGGCTTATACAAAGATGCGGCTTTTCTGTGGATTTAAAATTTTTTTTTGCGATAAATCCTTCACAAAAACTGGCCGCATGCGAAAAGCATAATTTTCAGCCGGCTTTACCCTGGGATGACAGTGACATGGAGAGCAACACTGACATAGACACAGAAAAGGTATGTGACGAAGCTCTTCTGAGGCTGTTCAACTCTGACACTGAAGAAGATGACTTCAGTGGTTTCAGTGCGCAGAAGGATGAATAAACCAATCAATAACTTTTCTGTTTTGTTTGATCAGCACTTTTACTTTTATGTTACAGGCACCGTTCGGAAACTGATCAGTTCAGTTATGTTCAGTTAAAGTAATCAGTTCAGTAGATATCAGTGGCTTATGTATGTATATTTCCTTTTTTTTTTTTTTTTTTTTTTTAACTTTGTGGGTGCAGCTTATATTGAGGTGGGCTCTATAGTCCGGAAAATACAGTACATTTTTTCCCTGTATATGGAGGGGTATGGTATGAGTGGTCTGTCTATTTGTGTAGTTGTTGATTTATTGATCTATGGGTTAACCGAAAAGGTTATATAAGGAGGATGTGTCTTGGCGGAAGGGGGGAGAAGCAGGAGACCAGGTTGTACGCTGTAGTGCGGAGGAGCTTCACCCCGAGGTGCTCAGCGACTGCAGTCCAGAGCTACGACATGAACTGTGGCTCCCTGTCGGAGGTAACGTCCAATAGTGTGCCAAAACGGGCCACCCAGGATGTGATGAATGCTCGTGCTACCTCTGTAGGAAAGGGGAATAGCTTCTGGCCACCTGATGGTCCTGTCCACCATGGTGAGGAGGTGAGTGGACCCACGGGAAGGAGGCAGGGGGCCCACCAGGTCCACATTCACGTGATCAAAACCGCTAATGAGCGCCGGCCTTGGCTTTCCCCTGGACCCCAAAACTATATGCTTTGCAACACAGCTTAGACTTGGCTCCAAACCGAGCATGACAATAACACAGTCCATCATCACGCTGGTGGCGGGCAGTCACCGCAACCGCGGTGGCAGCAGTGTCACCAGTTTCCTACAGAAGTGGAAACTCAGTACTCACAAGGAAAATCCAGTCTGCTTCCTCAGCCCTGGAAGGTTGGCGTGCCTGCAGCCTCCCAGGGAACTGCCGTATGCACCCAGTGCTTCACCTCCTGCCTGGTGTCTGTGAGCCATGGTCAGGGTCGAATAGTCACTTAGCTCCTCTGGCGCATTAGCAGTAGCGCTTTTCCTTCTAGGGCCAGAACAATGTGGGCAGCTGTCTCTGCCCATCTGTTCATTAGCTTTGCCATTCCAACCTCAGCGAGGCAGGGTTCCAGTGCTGAGGTGCTGGGATATCTCGGAAGATGAAGGCACTCCGTGGCAGTGGGTGTGGTGGTAATGTGGAAGTAGTGTCTCTCGTCTCCATTGACCGGACCGGCACGGCCAATGAGCTCCACATGCTGTGGCAGAGCAGTGGTGGGCAGAGATGGTGCCTCTTGAGGTGGATGGACTGTGCGGGAGGCTCTGTAATCGCTCTGTGTTCCCGTTCTATTTCTTCCATGCTGGGCACATTAGGTTGTCGTAGTTATCCCTTCTGACACCATTGTGGCAAAACAGCAGGGCAAGAGAAGGAAGAAAGGAAGAGAGGTTCTTCAACACAGAGGATGGACTTAGTCCATAGTCAGATGCTGAGCTCCTAAAATAACTAGAGGTGCTTTCACCAGTGAACATTAGCATTAGTCTAACACATATGTGAATTGAACACAACAAAACACTTCTGGCAACAATACATACACTTCCTAAACACATGGCATTCTGGGTAGAACTCTTAAAGTGGAATAGTCCATTAGGAGCATTGTAACTCAAATCACTACAATATGCATAAATGTAATGATAAACAGGTAAAATGTGCACTGGAAGAAATTCTTTGTTTGTGAAAATAAGCAAAAGTTGTGCATTAACTGCTGAAGAGAAGAAAGTAACATAATGTACGGTTTGCTGCAACAATGTTGGTTGAATATGGTTTCATTGACAGTGTAGTTGTAAAACAATGCTTGAAAAATAATGAAAACGCTGGTGGTGGGGTTGATGATGTTCATCCAGAGGATAGCATGTCAAATGTTCCCAGCCAACATTCTCACCAAAAAAGCACCCACAGCCATAAAAGCAGCAACAAAGGTGGTCACACAACAGCATCTGCCTACATTAAAGCAGAAGCAGAAAAGGCCACACTTCCTGCTAGAGCTGCAGCTTTAAAGGACAAACATGCTCTGGAGATGCAAGAAGCAGAGCTGAGAAGAAAAGGAAAGCAGCTTAAACTTGATGCTGAGATAGCTGCATCTATAGCAAAACTAGTGGTTTTCTAGTCTGCTTCAGAATGTTCAAGGAGCAGCATCACATGGAATGATTTCATACCTGCAAAGGGAGAAGGAACAAAAACACACTTCCAAAGGTCTCAATCCTGCAGCAAATCCATATTAACCCCAGATGCAATGTGCAATGCCACAAACCAACTTATCAGTACATCAGAAGGACTCAAGTGCATGGACACACACTTTGTGGAAAAGACGCGGTAGGATATCCCTGAATCAGGACAGGAGATACAATGGGGGAAACCAATGGAAACATACAGAACAACACAATATGGAGACACACAACAGCAAACTCTTGTTCTGCCACAAAATAATGACCACCCTGCATTACTTCAGGAACCATAGCCACACCCTGCACAAATTCCAGGGGATCTATGCACCATTATGCATAAACAGAATGACATAACAGTAGCTCTGGTTCATCAACAACGCTTACTGTCCTTACCTTCTCAAGATGTTCCAGTATTTGATGGTGATCCTCTACAGTACAGAAAATTTATTTGATCCTTTGAGCATGCAGTGGAGTCAAAGGCAAATATGGCTGATTGTCTTTATTTCTTGAAGCAGTTAACAAAGGATCAACCAAGATATTTAATAAGGAGCTCTCGGCACATTATTCCAGAGAGAGGATATCAACCGTCTAAAGAACTTCTACATAAACACTTTGGAAATTAATACAGGATTGCTGCAGCTTATATAGCTCGGGCTCTGACCTGGCCTACAGTAGAGCAAGATGTGAAATCACTACAAGTCTTTTCTCCTGCATGTTTTTTTCTAACATATTGGAGGAGCTTCACTATATGCAAGAGCTTGACATGCTAACCAACATGGCAAAGCTACCATTCACTTTCAGAGAACAATGGAGGACAAAAGCACATGAGGCCTTGGAGAGGTACAACTGCAGAGCTTGCTTTATGGAACTGGTTTCATTTATTGAACGCCAAGTTCAGATCATTTCGGATCCACTCTTTGGGGACATTCAGGTTCTCCGGCACTAAAGTTCAAGCGTCAGTCCGACAGAGTCGCAAGAGTCAAGGGTAATGGCTTTGCCACTACAGTTACTGCTGTCGACACAAACAAAGGTTTAAGTTCAATCCCAAAGAAACAGTATTTAACAGAAAGGGCATCAAATACATTTGTCTGGGATTTGGCTGCCTTTGTAGTGGACACCTGAGCAAAGGTTGTGATAAGTGCCTAACTTGCAAAGAGTGTGGTCTGAATCATCCTACCTTCAGTGTTAATTTTGTTGACAAAGACTATGACAAAAATATTTGTCAACGAACCTTTTTTACGGACGAAAACTAATTAAAAACTAAATAAAAAAAAAAACAGTCAGATATGAGGACGAAACTGTGACAAATTATAACTGACAGTTTAGTCAACAAATAAAAACAAGTTGTGAGACAAGTTGGGAAGAAATCCAATCAGAAAAAATCTTTTGAGGGTAGGTTGAGCCGCAGGGCTGTTTTAAAAACAAAATGTGCGAAATGCAGGTGCAACCATGGGCGCAACAAACACAGCACTTACACATGAGAACAGAATCAAGCGTGGAGACAGAATGTCAGAGCTTGGAAGAAAACGAAGAATTGACCTTTGGTCCAGCTTTACATACAACAACAAGGACACAAGATGGTCTGTAAACCTTGTGGAGCAAAAATCACTGGGAAAAACACCACCAACTTGAAGCATCATTTACAGATGACTCATCCAGAAATACATGGAAAGGTAAGCATACACGCTGGGGTTATTTTATCAGCTAATTCACCGTGTTTCCGCTAAACTTGGAATAAAGTAGAAGCTAAAGAAAACAACCTCTTAACTGTATTGATTAGACGATTGTCTACCTGAATTAATATGAGTATAAATATTCAATGTCCTCAAATTGAATCAAATGTGTACTATTAAAGTAGATGTAGTAGAAAGTAGACGTTGTGGTGTTGACTGGTGTGTGTGTGTGTGTGTGAGTGTGTGAGAGAGAGAGAGAGAGAGAGATTGATTTTTAAAAATACACTTTATTTACATTCTTAGCATATTTACAGTGGTGTTACAAAATGATATTTACAAAGTGTTATGTTGTATGTTTTGGCATATTAAAAAAATAAATTATCCAGTGAAAACTTGTGTAAACTTCAATTCATTTTCATTTACATTTACTGAACAAATTATGTTTTTATAGCACCAGCGCTGCTTAAAAGTATCCAAATCTCCAATGTGTTTATAAAATCTATATTCGAGCCACAGTCTGGCCCTGATGTTACAGAGCCAGACTGACCTGGCTTCCTGTCCCTCTCTGTTCTCTATGCGTTTCTTTCTGCTAACGTAAATTGCCATTTTTGGTTCTCCTGACAGAAAGTTTAGAAGCAGCCACTTTTCTCTGTTTGTCTTTTTATAGCCAGCACCCATAATAAAACCCTTCTCGGAGAAAACTACACCAAAACGACTAAAAACCAATGTTAAAAGAGCGAAGAACTCTGTGAGTCTCTTACACTCAATAAAAACACGGTAGATAGTCTCACGTACGTGGCAAAAAGGACACTTGTAACTAACAGCAGAATTAAGAACAGAAATAAAAGCGTTGGAGGCAATGGCACCATGTAAAATCCTCCACTGGAGGTCGGCAGTTCATTTTTTAAGGGGAGGTTTGTATAAAACATTCCACTGTGGGCCGGGTCCAGTTTCCCCAGCTAGTCTTTTTCTCCACACTGTGGCCGGTCTGTTGCTCAGTCCATTCCTGTTGATACACTTGACACAATTGGAGTAGAAAGTTTTTGAGTCGGCTCGGTGTAATGTCAATTTATTTTCGTTGATGACGGTAAGCAAGGGGCCGGTCAAGTCTCCTAGTCCTGGGGTCAGGTAGATTTCTGGAAAGGGGTCTGTGGAGTCCGGGACAGCCTTTCCTTGGTTATGGTCCATCAGGAGGCTCCTTTCTCTTCCAGACAGCCTTTGCCTCCAGAGCTCCTAAAACGTTTTAGCAACTCGGATTGAGCATATTCCCAGCAGAGACCCCAGGGCCACGGCATCGCTCATCGCCGGCCCCACTGCATCTACCAGCTGCTGCAGGCACAGGGTTTTGCTCCTGCACAGCGCCACCATCAGGCCGGGTGTGGCGCTGCTGCTGACGTCTAGCCTGGCTCTGTGTATCAGTGGCTCCTTTAACAACCAGTGCAGAGAGTCAGACTTTTGGCACCTTTTTTGATTAAAAAGGATCCATGATTTAAAAACACCCTGATAAAATGGAGGCAACCCACTTAACTTTAAAATTTTAAATCAGTTAAAAACAGAGCAGCATCCAGTCCCAAGTTATTTGCACGTCTGAGAATGCAGCTGGCCACATCCCTCCAAACTAGATCTGCCGGGCCTGTTAAATACCTTTGTATAAATTGTAGTCTAAATGTAGCAGTTCGGCTGGCCAGGTGGATGAGGCCCTGTCCCCCCTCCTCTCTCGTTAAAAACAACACCCCCTGTGGCACCCAATGGAGACCGTCCCAGAAAAAATCTACTATTTTTCGTTGCAGTTTTTGTAGTAAGTCTGATGGGGGATCTATACATGTTAATCGGTGCCAGAGTTGGGATGCCACAAGGTTGTTTAAAACCAGGACCCTACCTCTAAAAGACATTTGAGGGAGCAGCCATTTCCATTTTTCAAGTTTCCCTTCAATCTTTTCTGTAACGTTCTCCCAGTTCCTCTGGACCACGTTTTCATTCCCCAGAAAAACTCCCAGGTATTTAAAACCATCTCTTTTCCAAACTAGTTTCTGGGGAAGAACCGGGAGACCACCATGCCACTTGCCGACAGCAAGGGCTTCACTTTTCATCCAATTTACCCTCGCTGCCGACACAATATTAAACTTATTAACAATGTTTGTTAGCCTGTCTGCATCCCTCTGGCTTCTGATAAAAACCACCACATCATCCGCATAAGCTGATAAAATAATGTTTCCCTTAAAACCAGGTAAAACCAGTCCTTGCATGCAGGAGCGTATTTTGTACAGGAGGGGTTCTAGGGAGAGTGCATAGAGCATCCCTGACAGACCGCACCCTTGTCGGACCCCTCTACACACTCTAAAAGGAGCACACAGATCATCATTTAACTTCAGCACACTCTCAACCTCACTGTACAACACCTTGATCTTAGTTATGAACCCTGCGCTGAACCCGAACTTCTCCAACACCCTCCAGAGGAAGCCATGTTCAACGCGGTCAAAAGCCTTTTCCTGATCTAGGGAAATCAGACCAGTGTCTATAGCCAATGAGCTGGAGAGCTCCAAAACATCTCGAATTAGGTAGACATTGTCTACCATGGACCTGCCGGGTACACAATAGGTCTGATCCCGATGGATTACCTGCTCCATAGTCCCTCTCAGCCTGTTGGCCAAGGCCTTGGACAGAATCCACACATAGCAGAGACGCCAGTTTTTAATGTCCTGTAGGTTTTCTTTCTTGGGCAGGAGCGTGAGGACAGCCCTGCGGCAGGACACTGGCATGGAACCAGAGGCCAGACTTTCATTAAACACCTCTAATATGTCCGTTTTGAGGATGTCCCAGAAGGCTTTAAAAAACTCCACAGTTAGGCCGTCTATGCCGGGAGCTCTCCGTCCCTGCATGCTTTGCAGGGCGGCCTGAAGCTCCTGCATCTGCAGCGGCTCTTCAAGGTGGGAGTTGGTGTCTGTGGAGACCTGAGGCAGTCCATTGCAGAACTCCTCAGACAATGCAACTTCCTCCTCATACTCGGAAGTATAGAGAGAGGAGTAAAACTCTACCGCTCGCCTTCTTATCTGGCTTGGTTCAGGGAGCTCCTGCCCTGTGTCTGCTAGCAACGAGTGGATGACCTTCCTCTGTCCGATTTTCTTTTCTAGACTGAAGAAGTAGCGAGAGGGAGCATCCATTTCATGGATGGTGATGTTCTGGAATCGGGACCTGACCAGTGCACCTTGTACTTTACTGTCAGCAGGTCGGCTAAAAGCGCATTTTCAGTACAGTTAAAATCCCCACCCACGAATAAGAAATCCTCCGCGGAAACGCTATTTAAAACATCTTTACTTTTTGTAAAAACAGCTTCCTCTCTGCACCGTTGGTTGGAGCGTATATGTTGATAAAAACAGCAGTAAAATGTTCAAACCGAGCTTTAGTTAAAAGTAACCTCCCCTCGATTAGGTGCTCGACCTCCAGTGAGCTTGGAGAGAAACTCCTGGAGAAGAGGAAGCCCACTCCTCCACTCAGAGTGCTGCTGTGACTTAAAATGGCTTCCCCTTCCCACTCTCTCCTCCAGTCTGCTTCATTACCAGAGTCACTATGCGTTTCCTGTAGAAACATGACATCAATGCGTTTCATTCTGGTAGTTTCATAAATAAGTGCTCTTTTTTTCACCTCTCTTGCTCCATTAACATTTAAACTGCCCATTCTAAAACTATCCATGTTAAAAGAAAGAAGGAGAGCAACTTTTAAAATCAATAAATTAGTTAAAATACACATTGGAGTTTTTTAAATCATCACTGTTCATTTGTTTTTTCACTTTCAACACAAGTTTTCTTAGTCTAAAAAACTCCTGGTCTGTGATGCCAGACTCTCCTCTTTGGCTCATGTGGAGTCTGGCAGACGTATAGAACAATGATAAATCAGGGAAAAACTCTTCTACATTGACACCGTGTTGGTTTTTTGTCTGTTGGAGAAAACATTTAATCTTTTCTGCAGTGTACAGTTCTCTCTGCTGACTGCTACTCAGGTTGATCACTGTTATCTGACACACACTCCTCCCACTTTCATCCGTCTGTACTTGCCTCCTCCCATTGTCCACCCCCACTTTACTTGTTTTTGCCTCATTGACGGTGTTCTTTGTTTTCCTCCTATGCTTATGAGCAGGTTTTGGCTTTGCTGATGCCCCTTCTTCTTCCATCTCAGCCTCCTCCACCTGCTCATGCTTCCCGTCACTTTTCTCACCCGCCCTGTACACCTCCTCATCTGCCTGCAATTCCCCTTCCTCACCTGTTTTTCCCTCCTGTGTCCCACTAACTTCACCTGTCTTGTCCATCTGTTCCTCACACACACCAGTTTCTTCCCCCACCTCAGCACCCCCTTTATTTTCCCCTACCTCACCTACCACCACTTCACTCCCCTCATCTTCACCGCTTACATTGTGCGTAATAGTGTCTGACCCCCCTAGAACCGGGCCAGACACGGCAGCTCCCTGACGCGGCAAGCTGTGTGGAGCCGGCTGCGGCCTTGCGTCTGGTGTAGGCGCTTCACCCGCGGAGCCGGAGGCTCCAGCAGCCGCCGCTCCACCAGGACCAGGCGGACTCGGATCACCCAGCCCCGGACAGGCCCTCACGGTGTGTCCCTCCTCACCACAACCAAAGCACTTCATAACCGATGAGGTTGCGAATATCACGTAGTCACAATCATCTACTTTGACACGGAAAATGAGGTTGAGTATGAGTTGTTGTTAAGTATCATATAAAGCTGTCTCCTGTGAGACACTACATGTTTCAGTAACTGAGACTTGCATTCAGACAGGATCTTCTTGATCGGGGAAACCACTTTCCTGTGTCTGGATAGTTCTCTACTGAGAAACTCATCGGTTATGGACGGAGGGACATTTGATAGAATCACCTTGGTTGCAGGCTGTTAACGGCAGCACTGATACATACATACCGTTCACCGTGATGCCGGTCTCGATGACGCGGTTACCTTGTCCACCTGGTCCAGGAAGATGACCACGGCCCCGTTCATCCTTGCAGCCGACTTTACGCTGCCGTGTCCGACTTTCTCCCCTACCACCAGTGCAATCTCTTCCACGCTGCACGGGAAGCTGGCAGAGATTTTAATGCCATGCTTCCGCGTGAGCCTGGAAAACTCTCCATTTACCATGGCGTCTGAGACGCCGGCCGGCATAGACGCCGGCAGGAGAAAAAAGAAAACAAAAAAATAACAAAAAAAACCCAACTCCCCCCCAAAAACCAACAACTAAGACTTGAAAACCTCACCCAGTAATTAATTTGTGTTAAATTAAACTACAATACATGACAAAAAACAGAAAAAAAGTTCGAAAACACAACTCGCTCAGCGTCTCACTCACACGCCACAATCTCCCAGCATGCACGAGAGAGAAAGAGAGAGAGAGAGAGAGAGAGATCTGAGGAGATTGGGCAAGAAAGAAAAAATCACAACTTGATTCCGCCTCCTTTTGTGTGCAATGACATTACAACCTATAGTTTTATTATTATTTTTGTGAGTTGCACTTTATTTTTCTTAATGTTTTGAGCATATTTATGGGAGATTTTTTTGTGTGTAAATAGGCCATAGTCATCTTTGCATTCAGAATAAAATAAAAAATACTTGTTTTGTAGTACAACTGTTAGATCTATGTCTGTATTGCATATTCAAACCTGAATACCATTCCAAAACTGACTGATGGATACTTCCAATGACCAGAAATTCTGGAGAAACATTTAGTCGACTAAAATCTGCTAATATTTGGTCTAGTAAAACTAGACTAAGACTGAAAGACTTAAGACTAGACTAAGAGTAAAGCTCTTATGATATTTAGTTGACTAAAACTAGACTAGGACTAAAAGATTTCAGATGACTAAAATAAGACCAAAACTAAATATGTGTTATTCAGAAAACTAAGACTAAATCAGAATTTGCTGTCAAAATTAACACAGCCTACTGTGCTTCATAGTTTTGAAAAGCCAAGTACCAGCAGGGAAAGCAACCAGACATGTTAAAACACCCTCTTCTGAGGCTATGGCTCAGTAGGTAGAGTGGGTTGTCCATGAACCGAAAGGTTTGCGTTTCGATCCTCCGAGTGTGCCATATGCCGAAGTGTCCTTGAGCAAGACACTGAACCCCCAGTTGCTCCCAGTGCAACTGGCACTGGTGTGTGAATGTGTGCGTGCTTGTGTGGGCGAATGGGTGGATGTGTCTCTGACTGTAAAAGCGCTTTGAGTACCTTTGAGTAGGTAGAAAAGCGCTATATAAGAGCAAGACCATTTACCATACAGGGACCGGAAGGGAGGATATGATTTTGTCCATTCTGCCAATCCAAGTGAAAGTCAGGAAGGGAGACGCAATAATACAAACCTATGCATTTTTGAATCCTGGCAGTACAGCAACTTTCTGTTGAGAGCATCTCATGCTCTGAGCATAACTGGTCGAAGAACAAATTTTCTGTTGCGAACCACGTGACAGGAAAAGGTTGTTTCCACCAATCCACTGAATGTTTTTGAGGTGGCTGGTTTGGACAATAGCAATTTCTACAGTCTTCCAGAGGTTCTCACACTAAGTAAATTGCCTATGAAATAGAAAGAGTTGTCAAAGTGGCCTTACCTCTCTGACATTTGGATCCTCAGCATAGATGCTGAAGATTGACATGTTGATTGGAACCAATGGCCACAAGGTATTGGAACCCTGGGAAGTTGTCAACAGCTGAGGGAAAGGCCCATGTGCAGTGAAGACAGTATTTGGTTGGGTTTTTATTGGTCCCCTTCATGACGGAGAGAATGACTGACCAAGTCAGTCAGTGGCTGCCGTCAACAGGATTTCTGTGTGTAAACTTGGGGAAATGTTAAACAACGAGTACAATAGTGACTTCAGTGAAAGAAATACTACAGGAAAGGGAATGTCCAGAGAAGACATCTGTATGTATACCATTCCCTCCAAAAATATTGGAACAGCAATGTTAATTCCCTAGTTTTTGTTGTTCACTGAAGACATATGAGTTTAAGTTCAAAAGATGAGTATGAGACAAGAGTTCAGAATGTCAGCTTTTATTTCCTGGTATTTACATCTAGATGTGTTAAACAACTAAGGATATATCACCGTTTGTATTACACCACAGCATTTTTAGGTGAGTAATGGAACAAATACTCTTAAAGTAAATAACATTTAATATTTGGTGGCATAACCCTTGCTTGCAATGACTCTCTCAAGCCTACGTCCCATCGACATCACCAAACTGTTGCATTCTTCATTTGTGATACTTATCCAGGCTTTTACCACAGCTTCTTTCAGTTCTTGTATGTTTTGGGGGGTTTCTCCCTTCAGTCTCCGCTTCAGGAGGTGAAATGCTCAATTCGGTTAAAGTCAGGTGATTGACTTGGCCAGTATAAAACCTTCCACCTTTTTCCCCCGATGAAGTCCTTTGTTTTGTTGGCAGTGTGCTTTGGGTCATTGTCCTGCTGCATGATAAAATTCCTCCCAATTAGTTTGGATGCATTTCTCCATAAATTGGCATACAAAGTGTTTCTCTACACTTTGGAATTCATTCTGCTGTCACCATCTAGTTACATCATCAGTAAGGATTAATGGGCCTGTTCCAGAAGCGGCCATGCGCACCCAAGCCATGACATTACCTCCACAATGCTTCACAGATGAGCTTATATGCTTTGGATCATAAGCAGTTCCTTTCTTTCTCCACACTTTGGCCTTTCCATGATTTTGGTAGAGATTAATCTTGGTCTCATCAGTCCATAAGATTGTGTTCCAGAACTTTTGTGGCTCATCTCTGTACTTCTTTGCAGATTTCAATCTGGCCTTCCGTTTCCTACTACTGATGAGTAGTTTGTATCTTTTGGTATGGCCTCTATATTTCTGCTGTCTGAGTCTTCTTTGAACTACTGATTATGATAATTTCACCCCTGCACTGTGGAGGTTGTTGGTGATGTCACTAACTGATGTTTTGGGGTTTTTCTTCACAGTTCTCTTTCTTGTTCTCTGCATACTTTATAGGTTTTAACCCAGGCCAAAAAGTAGACTTGTCATGCAGAGCTATTTAATGTTTGAACAAACAACCTTAAAGGCAACACCTGGTCAACAAGAAACACCTGTCAGCCACATGTTCCAAAAGTTTTGGTCACTTGAAAAATGGAAAGGTTCAAACAAAGGGTGGTATGTCCTGAGTTGTTTCAACTCAAGATGTAAATTCTGAACTCTTGATCTTAAACCCAAATGTCTTCAGTGAACAACAAAAACAAGGGAATTTACCTTGCTGTTCCAATATTTTGGGAGGGGACTGTAAATCTTTAAGTGCTTAAAGATCATGGATCTAATTCAATTATAATGCGTCAATAACAATAAAAATTGTCTCAAGATGCTTTACAAAGACCGGTCTGAAACCTCCAGAGTCAGCCTGAAGGCAATGGTGGCAAGGAGATCTCCCTTTTGACAGGGATAAACCTTGAGCAGAAACCAGCTCATATGGAGGGACCCATCTGCTGAAGGCCAGCCAGCCGTTGGTGACACTAGAGCGTATTGCCTGGCAACATGTAACTCAGGTAAATCAAATATATGGCTGTCCTTAAGCTATGTGCAAAATTTCAGAACTTTTTACCATACGGTTTTATGGGCTGCCATAGACTGCAATGGCGGAAGACGGAATAATAATAATAAGAAGAAAACGTAGAAAAACAATGGATTCCAGCAACTTTGCTGCTTGGACCCCAATAATAAGAAAATGCAGAATCACAATGGATGCCTCGCAGCTTTGCTGCTTGGACCCCCAATAAGAAAACGTAGAATCACAATGGGTTCCTTGCAGCTTCGCTGCTTGGACCCCAATAATAATAATAACACTAACAAAAACAATAGTGTTCCTTCAGCTTTGCTGCTTGGACCCCACTAACACTAACAAAAAGAATGGGGTTCCTGCAGCTTCGCTGCTTGGACCCCCAATACACACTAACAAAAAGAATGGGGTTCCTGCAGCTTTGCTGCTTGGACCCCCAAAAATGTCACTTTTCCACACTGAGAAATATGAAGAGTTGCTAGCTAGCTTTAAAGGCTCTCACATTTACCTTTGTGATTTTTCTCATAAAAGTTGCCTGTTTTTCCGTGTGTTCATGCAAGCGAACAAAATAGTCTGTGTTTTAGTTTCGTTTTCGAGGTGGCACTTTAGCTGGCTTGGTACCATAGCACTGTTGGATAGCTTTTCACCACACACCAAGCACAACAGAGCATCCCCGGTGAAAGTAAATCCTAATGAATGGTACCTCTTGCTGTAGCTTGCTCTGGGTACAAGCAGGAAGAAACCTTGAGCAGAACCCAGCTCATATGGAGGGACCCATCTGCCGAAGGCCAGCCGGGTAGAAACAGAGAAGATAGAGAGAAAAGAAGAGCAGGAGAAACAAGATAAACAAACTTCTGTCATAGATACATATATCAAGCTGAAGGAAACACGTAGGATCTAATAATATGACACATAGCTGATGATCCTATGTGTAACTGAGTTTGTAACTAAATTACTCCATTATAAAAGTAACTAGTTACCAGGGAAAGTAACTATTGTGACTCTTCTTATATTAAGTTTAAGTATGTTTAATAATTTTTATTTTTTTCTTAGCAGGTTTCACAAGCCAGTTGCATAGAGTAGCATTGCATAGATGCGTACTTACACAGAACTTTTAATATTTATTGCACCTCAGACCCCAACTTGTACACATGTACCGCTTCCACGGCGAAGATCCGGGTCGACCCAGGTCAACTCGCCTTTGGTGCTTTTGTAACCCTCTTGGTTTTGATGTCCTCTCAGTCAGGCAATAATCACTTGAAGCCGGTAGTAGTGGTAACAGCCAGTTTATTGTCTTTTTGCTGAATCTTCACATCTGGTTGTAAAAACAGGGAATGGTAGGTAACACTTTTCTCCTTTTTCATGGGCACACGTCTCCTTGGTGGAATCCTCATTTCTTCTACATATCACAATAAAGTGTAGCTATGAGACAAACAAAATAAAATAAAATACTTTTAACTTAATTTTTTTATACTGGAATGTCTGAATAAAATGAAAAGTAACAGCAAGGTATGAATTGTAAATATACTGTAAATAAAAGTGGGAATGTGTATTAAATATAAATGAAAAAATGAAAATAAAGTGCAATTTCTATTTCTATTACCTATTACCTTTTACATTTTTATATTCAACATAACGGTAACTGGCGTGGGATGAACATGACATAAACATAACATAACGACACCTCTGCTGTCTCATCCTCACACACACACCTGGTTGTATGACAGAAAAACAGGGAATGGTAGGTAACATTTTCCTCCTTTTTCATGGGCACATGTCTACGGAAGAAAGCAGCATCATGTTAAACTAAGCTAGCTCCGTGCTACACGTTTCTGTCAACAGAACAACAAAAACACCATTTAAGTTGTGGAAAGCACAGAAAAATCAACAAAAATACACGGCAAATCCTTTCAGACTATAATATTAATTTTAACATTACTCCATCTCCAACTGTAAACAAAGTCATGATTGTTAAAGTGTGGGAGATCGCTGTACAAACTATAAACACAGTCGCACAGTCGCCGTTCACCTATGCGCTTCCGTTGACGATTGTGTAACAATGTTTTTGATTTGTTTGATTGAAAAAATAAATATGAAAATAATTCTCCAAATTCACTTAGCAGATGGCCTTATAGGAGGTGCAGCAAAGCAGACAACTATTATTTTTTATTTAAAATGATCCAAAAATGGACCAGAACCTCGAACTCAGCTGAGTGGATGTAATAAGCCCAGGTGAGGACTAGCAGAGAGACCAAGGCTTCCGTACGGGCTTCATCGCGCCTGCCTCTGACCTGGAGACAGTAGCGTTTAATGTGAGCAAAAGTCATCAAAGTCGAGCATGTAGAGAGACACAGAAATTAACAGCAAGCACGCAGAGAGAGACAGCGAGCGTAGAGAGAAACCATGAGCGTGCAGAGAGTGACGGCAAGCACATAGAGAGAGACTGCGAGAGTGACAGCGAGCGCGTAGTAAGAGACAGTGAGAGCACAGAGAGCGGTCTTAATGTGCGCTGCTATGGTTTTTATGCGCGCAGGTTTTTGGCACTAATGTAATCGCATACATACAGCAGGTAAAATAAGTTTTGAATACATCACTTTTTCATAGTAAGCATATTTCTAAAGGTGCTATTGACATGAAACCACCAGGTGTTGGTAACAACCCAAGTAATCCATACATAGAAAGAAACCAAAACAAATAAGAAATTAAGTTACGTGTTAAAATGTAAAATAACATAGGGAAAAAGTATTGAACATATTTAGAAAAGGAGGTGGAAAAAGACATGGAACATTTATTGCAAAATAAATAATAACAAAATTCTGATGCCATTGGTTACAGAAGGATTTCTAAGCTTCTGATCGTTCCAGTGAGCACTGTTGGGGCCATAATTCGGAAGTGGAAAGAACATCATTTGACCATAAACCGGCCACAACCAGCAAGATTTCTGACAGAGCCTGAATGAGTGGCTGCATGTCACCAGTAGCTCCGCCAAGAATAACATTTTTAGGTTATTCTGTGTGTTAATGGTTGCTTTTTGTGTAACTTATTTTTTTCTGTGTCTTGAACCAGTCAAATCATTTTTGGTCTTTTCGTGCTGTTTTCATTTTGTTTTTTTCGACACTGTCGTTGGTTGTGGAGTTCGGCAGAGCGGCCGTTGTGTCTGTTGGTGTGTTCCTGTGATCAGCTGCTAGCGCTGAGCTGCCTGGAGTGAGGCCTGAGAGTCCCGCTGAACTTCAGGAGAGGTGCTGGAGATGCCGGACTGGAGTCGGAGATGGAGGAGCGGAGAAGGAGGTTCAGGTTGGCAGTGCCGTCTGTATTCATGGGAAACGCGGGGTCTTTGTCAGTGGAATAGATGGATTGTGTGCGCTTGATGGGACCCAGAGGGAGTGTGTCATGAGAGGTGCTATGGAGACCTGGTTCATAGGACCATGGTGCGTCTATACCCGGCTTCAGACTCTGTGGTCGGACACACGCTGTTGGCGTTTACATCCTTCCCTCAGTGGAGAGGAGACACCATGCCATGGCACGATCCATGCCGCTGTTGCCATGCAACTGACCAAACAACCTCAGACTCTGTTTTGCCAACCATTTTTTTTAAACATTTTGTCATAATTCTAATTCCGCAAATTTTTTTACACTTTTTATTTTTATTTTATTTTAGTCTAATCTCATTTTATTTGATCTTTTTTGTGTTTACTTTTATATGCAACGAAACTGTGGTGGCAAAGTAATTTCCCTCGTGGATCATTAAAGTCTGTCTAAGTCTAAGAAAATAAATAGCCATGCACTCGACGGCCATGGCCCGTATGCACGCGCACTATGTAAGAAAAAGCATGTTGAAGCTTGTTTAAAGTTTGCTGCACAACATTTGGACAAGCCTGAAAATACTGGGAGAACATAGTCTGGTTAGATGAGAGCAAAGTTGAACTCCATAACATAGGATGCCATAACACACACCATGTTTAGAGGACAAACTGCACTGCACATCAACCCAAAAACACCATACTGGCAGTGAAGTTTGGAGGTGGGAACATCATGGTTCTGGGGCAGTTTTTCTGTATATGCTACTGGCAAATTTCATATAATTGAAGGGAGGAGGAATGGAAAAATGTACTAAGAAAAATCTGCTGCCATCTACCAGAACGATGAAGATGAAACGAGGGTGGACATTTCAACAAGACAATGATCCCAAACACAGAGCCAAGGAAACTCTCAACTGGCTTCAGAGAAAGAAAATAAAGCTGACTTGAATAAGATAAGGTAGTACTTTATTGATCCCCATTAGGGAAATTCAAATGTTACAGCAGCACAACAGTGACCAGAAAGAAATTAAAGAAATTAAATAGGACAACAACATTAAACAGAGCAACAGCAACAAAAAGTACAGTACAAAAAGTACAGTACACAAAGTGACAGCAGTTGTGGATGAAGTGATGGTGTAAGTATTAGTGACCGACCGATTATCGGTCACGATATATCGGGGGCCAATATGGCGGCGGCTCCATTTCTATTGGGGGTTCTATCGTATTGGTGAAATGTTGTGCCAATAGAAAAAAAAAAAAAGTGTGACAACTCATGGTAACAACAATTATAGGCCACAATTCATTGCCCCTTTCCAAAGTGTCCCTGGCCAAAATCTCCGGTGTAAAATACCTGCGAGGCACCTTTGCTATATAAGCGCAGATTTTGTCTCAGCAGTAGTATTACATGAGTGACGTTAGCAGTTTGCAAATAAGCACCAAAGGGTTACAGTTTAATATATGCTAAAATGATTTAACCAAGAAAGCACTAGTCTCCCCGACACAACGTGGGATCACTTATGATTTATCATCGTCATTCTGGCTTGGTTTGATTGTGTGTGGTTTTATGGAGGAGACGAATGAATGACGTGTTTTTGAGTATGCATTGCTGACCTGGGCATTGTTTCTCGGTAAATTAGAAAAAAACCTTTCCAATCAATCAATCAGTTGGACACTAGGAAAAATGCTACATACAGTGGGGGAAATAAGTATTTGATCCCCTGCTGAATTTGTAAGTTTGCCCACTTCCATAGAAATGATCAGACTCTGGTTTTTATGGTTGTTTACTGGTTATGGGTATAGACAGAATATCAGTCGAAAATGCATAAAAAACACACAATCTAAAAGTTATAAATTGTTATGTATTTTATTAAGGGAAATAAGTATTTGATCCCCAACAATTCACTTAGAATTCAAGCTCCTACAGATTGGCTGGTGCGCATGTGGCACACAGCTATGCTCAGTCAACTAATTACCAATACTCCTGATCTTAACTCGTCATGTATATAAAGCACACCTGCTCTAAGAATCAGTTTCTTACATTCCAACTTCTACAGCACCATGGACAAGACCAAAGAGCTGTCAAAAGATGTCAGGGACAAGATTGTAGACCTGCACAAGGCTGGTATAGGTTACAAAACCATCAGCAAAAGGCTTGGTGAGAAGGTGACAACTATTGGTGCCATTATTCGCAAGTGGAAGACCCATAAAAGGACCATCAACTGTCCTCGGTCTGGAGCTCCCCGCAAAATCTCGCCTCATGGAGTGAGGATGATGATGAGAAAGGTGAGGGAGCAGCCTAAATCAACACGGCAGGAGCTTGTTAATGATCTGGAAGCAGTTGGGACCTCCGTCACCAAGAAAAAGGTGGCAACACACTGCGCCGTTATGGATTGAACTCTTGCAGTGCCCGCAAGGTCCCCCTGCTCAAGAAGGCACATGTACAGGCCCGCCTTAAGTTTGCCAGTGAACATCTAAATGACTCAGAGAAGGCTTGGGAGAAAGTGCTGTGGTCTGACGAAACCAAAGTTGAGCTATTTGGCATTAACTCGACGCGCCGTGTTTGGAGGATGAAAAAACGTGAGTATGACCCAAAGAACACCATACCCACGGTTAAGCATGGAGGTGGAAACATCATGTTTTGGGGCTGTTTTTCAGCAAAGGGTACAGGGCAACTTCACCGCATTATGGGGCCAATGAATGCAGCCATGTACTGTAACATCTTGGACAAAAACCTTCTTTCCTCAGCAAGAACACTGAAGATGCCTCGTGGGTGGGTTTTCCAACATGACAATGACCCAAAACATACTGCCAGGACAACAAAGGAGTGGCTCAAGAAGAAGCATATTAAGGTCATGGAGTGGCCTAGTCAGTCTCCAGACCTTAACCCGATTGAAAACCTGTGGAGGGAGCTGAAGCTCCGAGTTTCCAAGAGGCAGCCAAGAAACTTGAAGGATTTAGAGACTGTCTGTAAAGATGAATGGGCCAAAATCCCTCCTGCGCTGTGTGCAAACCTGGTGACCAACTACAAGAAACGTCTCATCGCTGTGCTTGCCAACAAAGGTTTCTCTACAAAGTACTGACTTGTGTTGTGCTTGGGGATCAAATACTTATTTCCCTTAATAAAATACATAACAATTTATAACTTTTAGATTGTGTGTTTTTTATGCATTTTCGACTGATATTCTGTCTATACCCATAACCAGTAAACAACCATAAAAACCAGATTCTGATCATTTCTATGGAAGTGGGCAAACTTACAAATTCAGCAGGGGATCAAATACTTATTTCCCCCACTGTATGGGCTCAGTGAGGTCACAGCTGTGTGCTCTTCACACTGATATTGTACAGTCTGATGGCAGTGGGCACAAAGGAGCGTCTGAAGCATTCAGTTCTGCAACGGGGTGAGATGATCCGCTGGCTGAATGAGCTGCCCATCAGCTACAGCTCGTTGTGCAGAGGGTGAGAGGGATTGTCCAATATTGCACAGATTTTGTCCTTCACCCTCCTCCCAGCCACTGTTTTTAAGCAGTCCAAGTTCAATCTCACCACCAAGCGGGCTTTCCTCACCAGTTAATTGAATCTGTTGACCTCAACAGTCTTGGCCCCGCCCCACCAGCACTCCACAGCAGAGAAGAACACACTGGCCACCATAGACTGGTAGAAGGTCTTGAGGAGTGTACTACAGACGCCAAACGACCTCAGTCTTCTCAGGAAGAACATCCTGCTTTGTCCTTTACTGTAGAGGGCGACTGTATTATGAGACCAGTCCAGTTTATTGTTGATGTGGACCCTAAGGTACGGGTCCACAATCTCCACCTCCTCACCCTGGATGGTGACTGGGACAGGTCTCCGGTTCCTCCTGTAGGCCACCATCACATCCTTAGTCTTGCTGATGTTGAGTTGTAGGTGGTTCAGGTTACTCCACTCAACAAAGCTCTCGATCAGTCCTCTGTACTCCTCCTGGTCGTCATTGGTGATACATCCGATTATGGTACAGTCATCGGAAAACTTTTGGAGGTGGTTGGTGTCGGAGTGGTTGCGGAAGTTGGAGGTGTAGAGGGTGAAGAAGAATGGTACCAGTACCATTCCTTGGGGCACCTCCGTGTTGCTCGTCAGGACCGCTGATGTGCGTCCATCCACCTTGACACACTGTGGCCATCCTGTGAGGATAGTCCAAAATCCAGGCAGCCATGTCAGGGTGAAGGTGTATGTCCAGTAACTTGTCTCTCAGGAAGATGGGTTGGATGCTGTTGAAGGCAGTGGAGAAGTCAAGGAAAGTGACTCTCACAGTGCTTCCTGCACTCTTCAGATGAGAAAGGGTCTTGTGTGTGAGGAAGATGATGGCGTCCTCAACACCCATGTGCTGCTGGTAAGCAAACTGCAGGGGGTCCAGGAAAACAGACGACAGATCCCTCCGGTGCAGGAGAACCAGCCTCTCAAATGACTTCATGACATGCATGTAACATATAAATGCCACTGGCCTGTAGTAATTGGAAGCACTGGGACGTCCCTTCTTCAGTACTGGAATAATGCAAGAGGTCTTCCAGAGGTCGGATACCTTCATCAACCTCAGGGAGAGGTTAAAGAGGTGCTGAAAGATTCCAGCCAGCTGCCCAGCACACACCCCAAGGAGCCTGGGGCTGATGTCATCTGGCCCTTTGGCTTTATTCTGCCTCAGCCTGGAAAACTCCCTCTGAACCTAACAAACATAATGCCATTGCCCTGCCATTAAAGATTTTAGTAAGAAAAAATAGAGGGTAACACAGTAACACCTTATATGGGAATAAAGTTACGTCAGACAGAGAACTGATAGGGGCACCCCGGGCCTGCATAAATGCTTGGGCTTTGTGTATGACAGCCAGTGACCTTTCTAAAAGAGCAATGTCTCTAAAGCAATTTAGCCATTCTTTTGCAGATAGGGTGTCTGGAGAAAACCATGACTGTATTATGGTTTTCTTAGCAGCAGTCAGTCCTGCAAATATAATTTTCCTCTGTGCCATCTAGTATCTAGTATTGCCACTAAGAATGGAGTCATGAAATCCAGATCACAACCAAGACCCCCAAGTTCACGGTTCCAGGAACTGATCACTCCCAGAGGTTTGCCATTTTTAGTGAGCAGGTCATTGTAAATAGTGGATACTAATCCAGTAGAGGGTGTTTGAGAGGAAATCCAAGTGTCCACCGGATGAAAGAGTAATGGTGAATCCCATGGAACTCCTTGGGCATGGATTGCCGACCTTAGCTGGAAATACAAGATCCAAGGAAACCCAGGGAGAGAATAGCGTTCTTTAAGCTCTCGGAGTGAAATCAAACCATTTCTGTCATGCAGGTCTTTGAAAGTATGAATTCCTCCAGAAGCCCAACTGTCGTTAAAATATGGAACAGTATGCTGCAATAAATTGTAGTTGTACCAAACAGGGGAACGGTCACAAAACTTTCCATTCCATTCCATACCATTACTCATTTCTGGATAGCAGACCAGATTTTCAAGGAGTTGCCTATGATTGGTCCAAATTTTCTACACACAGAGGTTTTAACCCACAAAATAGTATGTCCATCAACCTATGTGGCTTCACCATCTCTTTCTCAATCTGACACCAGGGTGTGACATTCTCATTGCACCAAACTGTCAGTTACTTTATTTGAAATGACCAATAGTACAATTTAAAGTCAGGTACTGCCAAGCCTCCAGAGTGTTTTGGTCGTCGGAACGTGCGTAGGCAAATGCGAGCTCTTTTATCACTCCATATGAATTTAGTGGTGAGGGATTGTAGTTCATCAAAATACTTAGGTGGTGGGGGCAAAGGAATCATAGAGAACAGAAAATTCAATCAGCCGACAACATTCATTTTCAGTATTGCAATTCTGCCCTGCAGTGGCATCTTATAGGAATGCAGGGCATTTATAGGAATGGGGAGGGATTTATCCCAGTTAATTTTATAACCAAAAAATAGAAAAAACTGTGTGAAAACTTTGAGTATTTGATGTAGAGACTCAGAAATTTTAGTAAAAAATAGCAAAACATCATCCGCGTAAAGCGAACTTTTATGTTGTGTGCTTTGTACACTAATGGGTGAGATGATGCGGTCCAGTCTGGGCAAGTGGTTTGAGTGACAGAGTGAAAAGGAGTGGGGACAGTGGGCAGCCTTGCTGAGTTCCACGCTGCAGGGGGAACATTTTATACAGAGTATTATTTGTTTGTACGACTGCACAAGGGTTAGTGTATAGTGTTTTCAATTCAATTTTATTTGTATAGCGCCAATAACAATACAAATCATCTTAAGATGCTTCACAAAAACCAGCCTGCAACCTCCAGAGCAAGCCTGAGGGCGACGGTGGCAAGAAAAAACTCCCTTTTAACAGGAAGAAACCTTGAGCAGAACCCAGCTCATATGGAGGGACCCATCTGCCGAAGGCCAGCCGGGTAGAAACAGAGAAGATAGAGAGAAAAGAAGAGCAGGAGAAACAAGATAAACAAACTTCTGTCATAGATACATACATCAAGCTGAAACATGTAGGGTCTAGTAATATAACACATAGCTGATGATCTGTGACAGTTTGTGAGTATAACAGGAATCATGGGCAGGTTGGTGAATTGTTCATCTGGGTAGGAGTGGACAACTGGAGGAGGCCATGATGACTGGGGCAGATGTAGCTTAGAACTCCACAGGTCAGATATTCAGCACTCCAGACCAGAGACCCTCACAAGATGATGGAGGGGGAGGGGCGCGGAGGGGCGGAGGGGCGGAGGGGAGAGAGTAAGACACAGTAGTTAGTTTGATCATTTAATATAAATTTCTGGCCAAATCCAAAATCCTACAAAACCTGCCACAGATATATCCAGCTCACTTGATTGAATATAGCTGCGGGGTGTGTATCCAATTCTGACGCATGTAATATATGGAAAAGATGTCGGATATTGTCCGATGCAAGTCTCCCCTTTAAAAAACCCGTTTGGTCACAATGAATTAATTTACCAAAATATGGCTCCAGTCTTTTAACTAACTCTTTGGCAAATAGCTTTAGTTCTGTTGTGATAAATGATATTGGCCTGTAACTACCACATTTCAAAGGTGGTTTATCTTTCTTAAGGAGGCCAGGTGATTTCCCTTTTGCATCGAGCTCAATGCCTCTCTAAGTTCTAAAAGAGTAAATGGTGTTTCAAGGGATTCTACATCATTGTCAGATAGCCATGGTAATTTAAGTTCTGAGAGATAAAATGTAAGGGCAGCCAAGTCAGGAGCAGGATCCACTGTACAGGGATGTGAATAAAATTCTGCAAAAGTATTATTTATTTCACCAGGATCATAGGTGACAGGTTCACGTGATGTTTCGATTGCACTGATAGTGGAAAAGGTTTCATTTTGTTTTAATCTGGCAGCTAAAATCTTGATAGATCTTTTGCTAATAATATGTGCGTCTCGTACGGTGAATTATAAACTCAGCTTTAGCCTTGAGCAAATTATTCAGTTCAAATTTCAGGGCCAAGAGAGCTGAGTGGTTTTGTTCAGAAAACTGCTGTTTTAGGTTAGATTCCAAAGTTTGTATCTCATCTTCTAATTGCGTGACCCTGCTCAAATGGGAGGAAAATTACATAGTCTCTCCCCTTATAAAGCATTTAGTTGTTTCCCAAAGTATTTGGGGTGAGGCTGCTGTCTCAGAATTAATTTCTAAAAATACTTTAAGATCATTTCTCTTTTTTTCTTTAAAAAATTCTGCATTCTGGAGTAATGCTGTATTGAACCGCCACCTGTGTGTGTCTTTACTGTGTCAGTAGGAACTTACAATTATATAACACAAGGACATGATCTGATATTATGATAGGGAGGATATCAGTGGAATTGATACAGTGCTTCAGGGAGCGGGAAATGAACATTTAATCAATTCTCGAATATGTCTTATGTCTGGTTGAGAAAAAAGTATAATTCTTAACAAAAGCGCCATGGATCGATAATATTGAGCTCAGAAATAAAGGTGTTGATCCCACAAGGGGAGTCTGGGCTTGAACTTGTATTCATAGATTTGTCTAAATGTGTGTCACACACCTGGTTGAAGTCCCCTACGACAGAGCTAGCACATAACACATAGTCTCTCTCAAAAAAAAAAAAAAAGAAAACAAAAGAAATGAGCACACAACAAAATCAATCAGTATCAGAAGTATAACAAAATCAGAAAACCAAAATCCTGGATTCTATTGAGGGTTATCGTTTACCCTTATGTGGTCCCAGAACCTACCCCAAGGGGTCACCCCCTCCCCCCTGTCACCACTCAGTCTACTAAGCATACATTCATAGGATGCAGTTTCAGTTATAGTACTGACCCATTCTTTCACCTGTGGAATTTCTGATGCTTTCCAATGCGTTAAAATTACTCGACAGGCTGTTGTTGTGCCTACCGAAATTACAGAAAAGTTACATTTAGTAATATTGGGTAACTGAGATCTATCCCACAGTAAACAGAATCCTGGGCTTGAGGGGATTTCTGCTCCAAGCCAATTACTCAAAATATTTAAAATCTGAGTCCAGAAAGGTCTAATTAACACACATTCCCACAAACAGTGGAGAAGGGTTCCAGTTACCCGTTTACAATCCCAGCACAAATCATTATCCAGTAATTTCCTCCTATACAGTCTAGATGGCGTGTAGTAGTATCTATGTAATACATTATACTGGGTAAGTTTACCCCTCGCCTCTCTAACATATTTACCACAATCAGCCATAGTTATTTCCCATCTATCACCTCTGATCTCTTCACCCAAATCCCTCTGCCAAGTCATCTTTAACTGATTAGAGTCGTTACCAAGAGAAGAATTAGCGATTTTGTAAAATTGTGAGGCTTTTCATTTTCCAAGTGGAAGTTTCATATAGTCTATCAGCACATTATCAATAATATTGTATGGTTTTGATGAGATACAACTCCGTATTTGCAGAAATTTCCAAAAGTTATCTTTTTCCGTCAACTTAAATATGACAAAAACACCCCATCTTCAAATAGGTCGTTAATGGTGCTTAAACCTTTAGCGTGCCACTGTTTCCAAAACACAGGTTTCTTCCCAATACAGACATCAGGATTTTACGAGAACGATGAATATCTTTGTAGAGTGTGTTTAAGTTTAAACATTTTGTGTACTTTGCTCAAAACATCCTTTGAGTGTAGAAGTATTGGATTTGTAATGTTTGACCTTTTTGTGCTAATACCTCTATTGGTTGGAAAGGCAAGCATATCTCCTTTTCTACCTCCATCCAGGCTGCTTTACCCTCTGCAGTTGGCCAGTACTTTGCTGTTTTGGCCATCTTGAAAGCTAAATAATACAATCTGAAATCAGGGAGGCCCAGCCCTCCCTTTTCTTTATGTGTACATAACTTTCTCAGTTTAATTCACGGTCTTTTCCCACCCCACAGAAAAATTTTTATTACATCATCCAGTTGTCTAAAAGTGGTTGGTGGTATCTTAATTGGTAACATCATTGCCATATAACTTAATTGTGGGGCAACTACCATTTTTATAACATTAATTTTTCCCCACAATGTTAGTTTTAATTTTCCCCACTTACCAAGGTTTGTCTTCATCTTTTGAAGTAAAGGATTAAAGTTTAATGCCACAATTTTGTCTATGTCCTCAGAAAGTTTGATGCTAAGATACTTCATATCCTCTCGTACCCATCTAAAATTAAACTTCTCCACCATAGATGAAATACATGTCCTGGAGAGAGGCATTGCCTCAGATTTGCTACAGTTGATGGAGTACCCCGAAAATTTTGAAAAGGATTTTATGGTGTCCATCAGATGCGGCAGAGAAGTTAAAGGCTCAGATACTACTGCTAAAATATCATCAGCGTATAATAATAACTTATGTTCATTATCTCCTCCCCTTACTCCTCTTATTCCAGGGTGTGCTCTAACAGACACTGCTAGAACCTCTAAAAAGATGATAAACAAAAAAGGGCTCAATGAACATCCCTGTCGAGTTCCACGGGTCAGATTAAAGAAGGGGGAGATTATTCCATTTGTCATCACTGCCGCTTTGGGTTCTTTATACAACATCTTTATCCATTTAACAAAATTGGAGTTGAAGCCAAAATGAGATAGGGTTTAGAACAGAAACTGCCACTCCACCCTATCAAAAGCTTTCTCTGCGTCTAAAGAAATAGCAGTTATGGGAACATTTTGGGAATGACTCAGCCACATCAAGTGTAAAAGGAGTCTGACATTATCAGTTGAAGTTCTATTTTTCATGAAACCAACCTGGTTGGGGTGGATGATACTCGGCAAAACCACTTGTAAACGTGTCGCTACAATTTTTCTAAGAATCTTACAATCAAGATTGAGCAGACTTATAGGTCTAAAATTGACGGGGTCTGCAACATCTTTACCTGTTTTGGGAATTAGTGAGACTACAGCTTCATTAAAAGTTGGTGCTACACGACCCTTGTCAAACATCTCCTGATACACACTCTGTAATACTGGTACAACAATGTCTATAAAGGTTTTATAATATTCCACTGGGAGTCCGTCATAACCCGGTGACTTCCCATTTTTCATTGAAGAAATTGCCTCCCTAATTTCATCTTCAGTTATGGGTAATTCCAATCCAGCTGCCTCCTGAGGTGGGAGCTTGGGTACATCTATGTTAAGGAGAAACTGCTCTATATCTTCTTGTGAGGCATTTGGAGATATAGAAGATGTGTATAACTTCTCATAATATTGTTGGAATATTCTATTTATATCTGTAGCGGCAAAAAATTGTGCATCCCCTTGCCTTATAACTGGTATGGTATTAGCAGAGATTTTTTCCTTTAACTGTCTTGCTAATAGTTTCCCCATTTTTCTCCCCCTTCATAAAAGTTTGTTTTCAATCTATAAAGTGCACATTCTGCTTTTTTATTATAAATCTCATGCAAAGAGTATTTAAGCAGAGTTCTTGAAATTTCCCGTTGGAAAAGTGTTTCGACAGGTCTAACTCCTTATCTTTTATCTCTTTTTCTAAATCTTTAATTCTGGTAAGATTCTCTTTTTTCTTTTTAGCAGCCTGTGCTCTGAATTTTCCCCTTATGTATGCCTTTGAGGCTTCCCACATAGTCGTTATTTCTTCCGTGCTACCAATGTTAATTTCAAAAAAGGTTTTTAAGTCCTCTTCTATTGTCTTTCTAAAAGTTGAGTCCGACCTTAATCCAGTGTTTAGTCTCCATCTACCTCTCCTTTCAGTCTTTAGACTGGCCTTAATGAATAGCTCGACTCTTGCATGATCTGTTAGAGAGATTGTCTTTATGTCACAATTTGCCACATTGCCTGCCAGGGAAGTACTTATTAGAAAAAAATCTATTCTGGAGTAAGTTTTATGGCAGTGGGAAAAAAAAGTAAAATCCTTCGCATTTGGGTTTGTCAACCTCCATATATCTATTAGTCCCACATCTCTTTTCAACATATGTAAGGCCTCTCTCTCCCTACTCGCGAGAGGAGGTCTGAATAAACTCCTATCCAGTACTAGATCCATAACTTCATTAAAGTCCCCGGCTAGAACAATTTCACCCTCAGTATCTCCTAGTATTTTATTTACGTTGTGGAAAAAATTGGGATCTCCTTTATTAGGAGCATATATGTTGCATAATACCAGAGGTACTCCCTCGACCACTGCTTCAACACAAATAATCCTTCCCTCTGCATCTTTAGTTTGTTTTCGCAAAATGAAACTTACGTTTTTGTGAACCAAAATCAAAACCCCATTACATTTATTTGAGAAAGAGCTATGGAATATATGTCCCACCCATCCCCCTTTAAATTTCTCCGCTTCCAAACCTTGCATGTGAGTTTCCTGTATTAGAACAATGTCTGCCTGATTATTTTTCAGAAATGATAGTATCTTCCTTCTTTTAATAGGACTACTGCATCCATTTATGTTCCAAGAAATAAACTTAACTGGTCTACTAGTCATGTCTTTCTTTCCCTTCTAGATAATCTCTCTATAATAATAATAATGATAATACCAATAGGAAATAAAAGAAGGAGAGGAAAAAAAAACAGAAGGAAGATGAAGATGAAAGCACTCTGTGCTTTGAATGTCTGACTGTAACCATTTGTATTGGAAAATGTTATCATTTTTGGTTCCATATAATAATCACTTATTACCTTGTACCTGCCTGTTTTTGAACAAATATAACAAAACCACAATGTAACAATGCAAACTGAACTTGCACATGAATATGAAACAAAAGGTGTCTGGCTGCTATAATGCAACCAGTGTCCGGGTGCTGGACGCTTCACGCTGTTGGAAAAAAAAAGAAGAAAAAAGAAAAGAAAAAGTATGACTCCCAAAAGGTCCGTGGGATTAACGCTGCTCCCATTGTAACCGTTCTTGTCAAGAGATGCCTCTCACAGGCCTGCACAGGGGACCGTTCAGTTCAGTACAAAACGCATAAACCTACATTGGTAAACAGCAGCTCACCTCACTCCATTATTCTCAATCCGCAATTCCTCCCGATTATTGCTCATTAATGACTTTCTTCGCAGCTTTGACAGTGTTGCACCCCACGTCTTTCCCCCTCCACTTGAAGTGTAGCGTTGCGGGGAAAGACAGCGTGTATCTGATGTTAAGCTCGTGTAGTTTGCGCTTCACCGGTGTGAATGCCTTCCTCTTCTGCGCTAACTCTCTGGACATGTCTGGAAATACAGAAAGGCGTCATTTTTCCCAGACAAATCCTCGCTTTTCCTTAGTTGCATTGATCACCTTTTCCCTCGCAGATTGCCTCAGAAAACGGATAACAGTCAACAGCGGCAACTGGTCATCCTCATGCGCCTGTCTTAGCCGGGTGGACATGCGAGAAGAATTTTCGAAGTATTTTGAAGTCGTCATATCTTTGAGGCCTTTCCTTTACCTACAATATTCCGTTTTAGCAATTAAAGTACTTGGAGTGAGTGTTAAATTACTTTAAAATGTGCGTTTTACACTATTAACTCAAAACATTAGCATGTGCAGGCTCCCCTAACTTGCGGCCATCTTGGATGCTGCACCCATGTGACTCCCAATTTTTGTATTATTAATTGTAACACAGACGTCAGTCAGTCTACCAATGTCATCATTACCCGCTTTTTCCACCTTCACCCCTAACTTCCTACTGAATACAATAGCCACTCCCTTTGTCCTATTTGTCCCTGAAGAATGAGCAACGCACTTATAATATCTATTCTGAGACAAACACAGAACAATTACAACAAAACATTCCATCCATTCCATGCCTGGCCATGAATGCCCCGGCATCTGCCACACATTCGAAAAAAATACAGTGAGCCGTTGTGTCTCACCTTCAGGGTAGCTGGATATCTCAGGAATGGCTGCAGTCCTCTGTTGACAAGCTGTTTTCTCACCACGTCGAATGCCTTCCTCCTCTGAGCAGTATCATTGCTGTAGTCGGGAAAAAAGAGCAACCTGGATGTCGATGTCCGCCCGTCGCTGGATGTTTGGTGTGTGGGCGCAGACGAGGGCTCTGTTAAGAATTTTCTCTCTGTCCTGGTAGCGAAGCAGCCGGAAGATGAGTGTCCGTGGATGGTTGGTCTTGTCCTAGGTGGTGAATACGATGTGCCCACTGAATTTTAATCTTCTCCCCGGCCAGAGAGGAGATCCACACGGGCAAATTATCTTGCAAAAATCGAATGCCGTTTTCACCCTCTGCTGACTCTGGCAGGCCGACAAGCCGGAGATTACGCCTCTGTGATCTGTCCTCCATCTCTGACATTAGCCGATGTAGCATCTAGCCTCCCCTGTAGCTTTTTACCGGCCTCGGCTTGCTTTGCGATACTGAGTTTGTTCACTGCTGAATTAGAGGCTTCAATCATAGTTTTCAGGGCAAGCATTTTCTCGACTGCCTCTTTCACAGCCGACTTAACTTTTCCAGTTAGCCTTTTCTCTTGCACACGCAATGCTAACAAGATGGCGGTTTACTCTTCGCTCCTCTCCCACTCGACATTTTGTAGTGATACACGTAATTCAGACTAGAATAGTTTCTGAATTGTGGGATATTTCGTGTATTTATTGGACTTTTAAGACGGAGCTCAGAACTACACACGCATCACGTCTGGGCAGCCACCGGAAGTCGAGACTGTTATCTTTTTCATCTCTTTCCACACCTCTTTTGTGTTGTTCTGTCCCATCTTGGCCTCAATCTTCTCCTTATAGTTGTTCCTAGCCTCACTCAGTGTCCCTCTCAGCTCCTTTTGAACAGTCCATGATCTTTTGCCATGAAGCCTCTCTTCGTCCTGTTAAGAAGGCCTTTAATGTCCAATTGAAAATCTATGGAGAGAACTAAAACCAGCTAATATTCATTTGCATTGACAAGGTTCAGGATGGCTTTCTGATCACTGACAAATTTCAGTTGGTGTCTTGGCTTTCCATGCTTTTTTCCACCTCCCTTTCTGCGTATGTTCAATACTTTTTCCCTCTGTTATTTTACATTATTAGATGTATTTTTATTATTTGTTTTGGTTTCTTTCCATGTATGGATTACTTGAGTTGTTACCAACACCTGGTGAGAATTTCATGTCAATAGCACCTTTAAGCATCTGCTTATTATGACTACTAATTGTGATGTTTTCAATATTTATTTTATCTGCTGTATGTATATAAACGCCATCATCATTAGTGATATTGGTGCATTTTGGTATTATCTGACTAAACATGCTTTAAGTTGATTTGGTAATGAATTAAAAAATAACAAAAATAAAACAATTAATCCATATCAGAATTAACAAAAAGCATTTGACTGTGAGTTGACTGTCTGTAATTCCATAATACATGTGGTATTGACTAGTAGTTGATTAGCCATATATTATTAATGTATAAAAATATTAATATGTTAATACATTTTCCTCAATGTTAACAAAAATCTGTATGTTTTAACAGAATATTTATTTTCACTGCTGCTACCATCATATTGGTATGATCATTGCATGCATGCTACATTTATAGTTATAATCTGAATTGTGGACAGCTATGTCAAAAACTTTAGGCCATAGAAACAACAAACAGAGCGGATATGCTTCAGGTCAGAGGGTCAATAGAGATCTATAAGAGACAGCAGCAGCATTTCGTCTGTGTTTATTTATATCCAGCGAGACACTGAGATCAAGAGACAAAATCACCTGAAGACTTTGGTATTTATGTGTTTTTCTCTATCACCCCTTACAGTTAAACAATGTATGGTCTTGTATTTAAGTCATGTTCATCAGTGCCAAATGTATGCTGAAGTTCTATTTGTAAACATGATATAACGATGATTTGGGATATAAAAGTTAAAGAATGTAACAAAATGGCTCTGAAAGACATGTTACATGTAATGAATTAAGCAACATTCCTCCAGCACACAGACGGAAGCAAAGGGCAGAAGGAGATGGGCTGGCTTCCATAGCTTAATAGCCTAACTAGGAAATACAATTTCTGGCAGGCTGGATTTGGATATTAAAAAACTTATTTTGTGTTGTGGTTTCAGGATATGTGGCTGATAAACGGTATCTGGGTGCTGTGGTGGGCCGTGTGGCCAACAGGATTGCACAGGGACGCTTTACAGTAGAGGGACAAGAATACCAACTAGATATCAACAATGGACCAAATTCACTGCATGGAGGCCTGAAGGCCTTTAATAAGGTAGGACTAAGTGAAATCTATGTTTCATTGACTTTGTGCTTTGAAGGCATTCTGCAGCAAGATCAGCAGCTAAATGTTTCTGGTAACTGGCGCAGTTGGTGCTGGTGCTATATTGATCAATCACGATGGACGTAGTGGGCACCCCTGGTCTAAACATTAAACAATTATTTTCTCTGTCCACTATCAATCTTGCAAGCACTAATGATAATTCTTTCACATTATTAGTTGCTTGGACCAGAATTAATATTCAACAGCTGAATTAATAAATATAGCAGCAATATTTCATTTTACATCATGACACACATCATGTCACACAAGACTTGGCTCTGGCTACTTCCACTTTGTGTGTGCATGTGAGCACATTCACATTTGTGCGCGCATGTGTGTGTCCAGGCTATCTGGTGTGCTACAGCAATGAAAAGTGGAGTGCAGCTGAGTCTTACCAGCCCAGATGGAGACCAAGGTTATCCTGGAGAGGTTCAGGCATCTGTTGCCTACACCCTACAGGTAAAAACACACGAGTGATCTTCATAGCCCTAACTTTTTTATTTATCTTTTGGCTGGGATGGTGTCTGTGTATGTAGATTAATGAGGTTCATTATGTCTTATTTTCGATATATATTATGGTTTTCTTATTTTCAGACATAATTATGAGGAGATGTTCGTGTTACCTGCTTGTCAGTTTCAACTGTGACTCCAGTCTTCCTCAGAAGCGTCATCTGACGTATGTCATTTATCAGCTGGCCGGCCTGCCAGACCTATCAGAGTCTGTCAGGCCGGCCTCATAATTATGTCTGAAGATAAGAAAACCGTAATATATATCTAAAATAAGACATAATGAACCTCATTAATGTATTACGTGGAAATTTTGGATATGATTGTGTTAAGACATTTCGTCAACTGGAGAAATTCGGGGAAAAAAGCAAGCACACCAAAAAAAAACCTCTGAGATTCAACCTTCGTTGCAAAGCTGAGGAAGTAACACCGACAAGCCTGAAAATAAAAAGCCCTAATTCAACAAAAAACGCCGAAAATATCATCAACAAAGCAAAAAAAAGTCTCTTATCAGAGAACGGATTATAACAACAGCAAACAAAATAGACAAAATCAACACACAAATAAAAAAGGAAATGGACGGTTTCAAAGAACATTACACACTGGAGCACAATATGGAAGAGGAAATAAATGCACACCTACATTTTGTTGAAGAACTTTATACCACAATCAGTCAGTTACAGACTGTGCACCCCCATGCCCTTTATATCATAGCTGGGGACTTCAACAGGGCCAAACTGAAGTCCGTCCTACCTCACTTCCACCAGCATGTGACATGTGCAACAAGAGGGGAAAAAATATTGGACCACTTGTATACAAACCTGAAGAATGCATACACTGCGGCCCCATTACCCCATATTTGGGGCGTCTATGGCTCAGTAGGTAGAGCGGGTTGTCCATGAACGGTGGACGGTGGAAGGGTTAGCGGTTCGATCCCCCGAGTGTGCCATATGCCGAAGTGTCCTTGAGCAAGACACTGAACCCCCAGTTGCAACTGGCGCTGGTGTGTGAATGTGTGTGTGCTTGTGTGAGTGAATGGGTGGATGTGTCTCTGACTGTAAAAGCGCTTTGAGTACCTTTGAGTAGGTAGAAAAGCGTTATATAAGAGCAAGACCACTTACCATTTACCATATCGGCAGCTGTGCATATAGACCAAAGGTGAGACAAGAGCCACCGGGGAAGTTAGAGTGTGGCCACAGGAGGCCATTACAGCTCTACAAGGCTGCTTTGCCACATCCAGGCATTGTATAGACCTGGAGGAACACAGCAGAAGAGAGGCATAATCTAAAAAGGGTAGTGAGAACAGCAGAGAAAATCATTGGTGGGTCACTGCCACATCTGCCGGACATCTACAGAGCCCATGCAGAGCAGAGGACATTCTAAAGGACCCCACACATCCCCCTCACAGCATGTTCACAATCATGCAGTCTGGAAGAAGGTATCGAAGTATCAAAGCAAGGACCACTCGCACGTTGAACAGCTTCTTCCCCACAGTGATCAGACTCCTTAGCAAAAGAATGTGAATTGCATGAACTGATTTTAGGGTGTTTATCCAATGATAATTTTTATCTTCTTTTATTCATGATCATTTATTTCATATGTTATTTTTATTATCCATGTTTTATTTATTTATTGTTGAAATTAATGCACTGATCTCAAACAGTGGTTTTGTGAAACACAATTTCATTTTTATGTGACTCATAAGATTGACAAATAAAAAAACCTATCCTAACCTAACCTATCCAAACAACGCATCATCAAGAAACTAAACAAACTAATGGAAAGAAAAAAGCAGAGGCAAACAAACCAAACAAACCAAACCAACTACAAACCAATGAAAAATGGGTGCAAAACCTGTTCAAACACACCCTGACCGAAACAGAAAAAAGGGTCCTAGCAAAAGGCCTAAATTTCACCATTACACCCGTAAAAATACCACACGAAGAATACACCCTAGCAACAGAATTGGCATGCCAATCAAGATCACGGACAAAAAGCAGAACTCCAGAATGGAGTGTCAGGAATTTTAAAGTCTGCCAAACTTCCACCAAGCAACATCACGAAGGAACAACAACAGGCAATTAAACCACTAAAAAGAAACAAAACCATTACCATCCTACTGGCCGATAAAGGAAGAACAACAGTCGTCATGGACACAGAAACATACGAAAAACAGATGGAATCCATGTTAGGAGACAGGACTTTGAAATCATTACTAAAACCTTTGCTACAAAGTAACAAAACAACACCGGACACATACGAACACCTGATACCCACAGCCAACACCACCCCCTGGACATACAGAACACCAAAAATTCCCAAAAAAGAAACCCCTCTCCGCCCAATAGTTGACAGCATCGGATCAGAACACCATTGCAAAAACTCAAAACAACTGGCACAAGAACTCAAGTCACAGTTGAAGCTGTCAAGCAGGGAACACCAACATCTCCTCATAATTATGTCTGAAGATAAGAAAACTGTAATATGGTGTCTGTGTATGTCAAACAAACCAACTTGTAGGTTGAGAACATCAGTTGTTTATTTTGTGAATTGAGTAAGATTTGAGTTGTTTTTTAGGGGGAAACCCTAACTGCTGAATACCGAGCCAGGTCTACCAAAACAACCCCCATTAACCTCACCAACCACTCCTACTTCAACCTGGCTGGACAGGTATGGTCAAATTATCAGCTGTATTGGCTTCTTTTGTGTCAGTACACATGATGCTGTGTTTTGGAAGGTGGGGCTTAGCAGGAGGCGAAACAACCCACATGAATAGATTATACATTACACATTATACTATACACTCTGACTAGCAGTTTGAGTCTTGTTTGTGTCTTGTTTTTGACAAAAGGGGGAAGAAAACGCAAGTTTGTTTTGTGAAGATCCCTCCCACTCTGCCTACCTGTTTACTTCTGCTGTCTGTGGCAGGTACGGGGAGTAGTTAAGGGGTAGAGTGGGAGGGTCGTACTTCTGCCTGCCCATGTAGGCTGGGCTATCCAGAGGGCAATAAAGACGACCTTCTGTTTAGCTTCTCTCTCTCTCACAGCTCTCTCCCAACAGGCCCCAGACCTGCCGTTGTGGCTTCTTTTGTTTGGTTTATTGCACCATACAACATACACCTCACCACATTGACCACGCAACCACACACTGCTGACATGACTGACACCTTACTTTCCTACATATCTCATTCATTTGTAAATAAGTTAATTTAGCCTCCCTCCTTGTTGCCACCTCAGAGCCTGGTGGTAACAGTTTTTGCTTCTTGGTATATCCCTACACAATAACACTATGATGGACAATCTGACAGGATTACACTTGATAGAGAAACCAGTGTGTACACTGAATTGAACTGAACAGCAAACTGCACAAGCAGACATACAACTAGAAGTTATCTAATGCACTAATTTGTGATTAGTTGGACATGAACAATCTTCAAAGCAGTAACCAAACCTACAAATGCCTAATTTGTAGATGCACATAAAATCATTTTGATGATGCCTTGGCTTTTTCTCATTAAACCACCAATCTTTTTGGCTTGGAGTGGCAGCTGGTATACAATAAAATTGGAGTTTGGAGTTCTTAACCTTAGTCCTTAGATTATGGTTTCCTACAACACAGCAAGATGACATTTTGATATCAGTAGCCACCTATTCTTCTCTGTGGTTTTGTCTCCACCTAACTGTTGTGATGGTTATGTATAAGTTGTGTTTGTTTCTGAAAATGCATGTGTGTGCTCATGGATTTAGGGTGCAGCAGATATCTACGACCACCAAGTGTTCATTAATGCACCGTCCTACCTTCCTGTGGATGATACATCAGTTCCTACAGGTAAAGTATTTAAATCCCAAACTCAAGCTTTTTTGTCCTTTCGAAGGTTTCAGGTGAACTATACATGTGAGGTGATCTATTCTAATCTGATGTATGTGCAACTACTTTTAATCAGAACAGCTGTTTTACAGATGTGTGACATGCGCAGATTGATGGAAACATCACGTGACTAATCTCTCATCTAATCACCATAGTAGTTGCTATTGTAGTTCCTATAGTTTGTACACTATTAAAGAAACAAACAAAGTTTGTGGGGTCATGTCCACTTTTGCTATTGTGTTGTTTAGCAGTAGTAGCTGGTCTTTCAGGTTTTCCAGCAGTTCGAAATTTGTTCCATGCTTCGGTCTATCCCAGCTTCAATTAATATTTGATGGACCTTTTTAAACAATTTAGTATTTCTATTTTTTCTGCCACTTAAGTGTGTGATAATGTCTAGTTCTTTCACAGCTGTTATGAAAAAAGCATTTACGTCAAGACAGAGCATGCGCAGACAGAACGGAGCCTGACTTCATTCCGATTCACCATTTACATAACTTTCAATTGGTTTGGAAAAACAACTATTCTACCCTTGTGAAATTGAATGAAATTCCATTGGTTTGGTTTGGCTTTGTTTATTCCGAGTGAGGTGATTATATGGAGCATTTTCATTAAGTTTGGGCTTTTTATATACACAATATATTTTATCTATTTTATTTTTTTATATATACTCCCAAAGTTTGCACATTTCTTGTTTACATTTTTTGTTTAGCTGCTGCATTGTAGGCATTGTGCTTTAATAAACAACGAATTAACCATAAATGTCCTATGGTGTTTTCAGAGAAAGGGATGTGTCACTGTATCTGATAATAGTATTGAAATACCAATCATTAATCAATTATCCACAGGAGAAATCAGATCAGTGGAAGGTACACCCTTTGACCTCAGAAAGCTGGTTCTCATTGGCCCTCGACTCAAAGAAGTTCCAGGTCTGGGATTTGACCACAATTTCTGTCTGTCATCACCCAGAGATACCTGGGAAGAGAGACATGTCGCCAGGTTTGCTGAAGCAGACATTTCCTTCCTTACATACATTACACACATACTGTTCTCTTTAGTAAAGTCTAAGGAAAACTTTCTTAATTTCAGAGTCTGTCATCCAGCCAGTGGCCGTGTCTTGGATGTTTGGACCAACCAACCAGGAGTGCAGTTCTATACTGCCAACTTCCTGGATGGCTCTATAATGGGAAAGGGTGGGTGTAAATATGGAAAGCACAGCTCCTTCTGTCTAGAGACACAGAACTGGCCTGATGCTGTCAACCAGGTATGAAGAATAAAAAAAGTCAGTCATACCATGATGTTATGATATCTGTTACAAACAGCTATAGTATTCTTTGTAAATGTAATGTAATTCATATTATGATAATACTCATGATGCCATTTAAACTATATAGAGGGCAGTTGTGTCTTTTATGTGTGTAAGTGATGAGGGGTTTTAAACAGATATGGAGATTCAGATTAGCGCCTTATATTTTATATGCATATTCTATTCTATTAATTGTTGTAATTGTAATTTAGGTTATGTGTGTAGCATCAGATTTTAAATTTACTACCCTCTTGAGTAATTGGTGGACAAAAATGTACCAATAAGTTCCATTTTAATCTCAAAGCCATGTTCAGAGTTGTGTGTGTGCATGCTGTATGTGTACACACACATATATGCACTCTTTCAGCAAAATAAAAACATGGACCCCCTTCTCTTCCTCACACACTAGGGATAGGGTGGAATTGATCCACCAAACTTTCAGTTATTATACCTCCTGAGCTACTGCCGTGCTTTTGTTCTTAAGACCACAAAATCCTCAGTGAGGCTTTAGAAGGGCATTCAAAGTGCCATAGAGGGCAGAATTGCTCAGGTTTCTGGGCAAGCCAAGCTGTCTTTGCAGGAAGCTGCTGATTTTCTTCTCCAGGGTTTCCACGTATGACATCAGGAACTTATACAGGTCCAAGGGCAAAACACAATTCTGGGCAAGTCTGACTGGTGCACATGCGCCGAATGAAGTCCAAGTACCTCGCAAGCGTTGTGCTGTTTTTATGTGTTTTTCTTATGTTTTCTGATGACTTTCTCTCAACTCTGGGCAACATGGAGAGGAGAACCTATGCAAGGATGGATCTACTGGCTCTATGGAGGAATAAACATGGAATCTGGCATGATATTCCTTCAGAGTTGAGAGCACGGTTCCATGGATGCAGAGCCACAATAAGCTGAGGGCTAATAGGCGGAGATACAAACCATGCCTACTGTTGATTCTCATGGGGAACGTTAACTCCCTGCCCAACAAGTGCGAAGAACTGGAAGCACTTGTGAAGACTCATTACAAGTATTGGGAATGGAGTCTGTTTCTCTTCACTGAGTCCTGGCTGGATAACCATGTTGAGGACTCGTGTGTAGATATAACCGGCTTCACAACGGTACGACCAGACAGAGACTTTAAAGCCTGCGGTAAGAAGAAAGGAGGGGGGCTGGTTGTGTACAGGCGCAACACCCCAAGGCAGTTATTGTGATTTCTGGGGACTTTAACCATGCCAGCCTCACTTCTAGTCTGCCCAGCTTTGTGCAATATGTTGACTGTCCTACAAGAGGAAACAACACACTGGACCTAGACGCTTACAGTGCTGCAGCCTTACCACCGCTGGGTAGATCAGACATCAACCTGGTCTACCTCCAGCCCTCATACATCCCCTCCATACGGAGGTTGCATGCATCTAACCACACATCCAGGAAGTGGACAACTGAGGCCGGTGAAGCCCTGAAGGACTGTTTTGGCAGAAACAGATTGGAGTGTATTGTTGGGGGCTTCTAGAGTTTATGGAGAAGATGTAGACTGTGGAATTAACAACACGGTGGACTGTATCACAGACTACATAAACTTCTGCAGGAAAACTCTCATCCAAGGTGGACAGTTCGCCCTAACAATAAACACTGGATCAACAGTAACATCGAGGAGCTTCTCAACAGGAAGAAACAGACCTTCAGGGAGCATGACAGGGAAAAGCTCAGACTCACTCAGCAACAACTGAAGAAGAGTCTGAGTCAAGCAAAGCAGGACTACAGATGGAAGGTGGAGGGCAAGCTGAGGAACAATGACACCAGAGAAGTGTTGAGGGGGATAAGGACAATCACAGGCTATGGAAGCAGCCAGGCGACAGAAGGAGGTGTGGAAAAGGCCAACCAGCTCAATCAGTTTTTCAACAGGTTTGACACCTCCCCTGCAGCTGGGCCAGTCACCCTCCCTGCCCCCATTCCACCTCCTCCCCCCTCAACTCCAAATCCACCTTCATTGACAGCTACTGCACACCCACCAAGAGCAGATGGAGCACCTCTATCTCTTGGTCAACTTATGAGACAAGCAGCTGAACATCTGGGGTCAACACCACGCACACCAGCAGCGGCAACGTCAGCCTGCCTCTGGCACTGACTATGGACGAGGTGAGGACGGAGCTCAGGAGACTACGACCACATAAAGCAGCTGGACCAGATGGTGTGTGCCCCAGGCTGCTTAAGGATTGTGCAGCTCAACTGGCTGTGCCCCTCCAGTGAATCTTCTTCACTTGAACTACCTTCAACAGGAGCCTCCATCTGGGGAGGGTACCGGTTCTGTGGAAGACATTGTGTCTCGTGCCAGTCCCTAAAGTTAGGTGGCTGGCTGAGATGAATGACTACAGGCCAGTGGCCCTCACCTCCAGTCTGATGAAGACTCTGGAGAGACTGGTTCTTCACCACCTGAGGCCTCAGGTAGAACATGCTCAGGACCCTCTTCAGTTTGCTTATCAGGAGCACATTGGGGTTGAAGATGCAGTGCTCTACATGCTCCACAGGGCTCACTCGCACCTGGAGGAGCGGCCGAGAACAGGGTCTGTCAGGAGCAGCACAGAGGCCCCCCAAGGGATGGTGCCACAACCCCCCCCCCACCACCACCACCACCACCACCACTACACACACACACACACACACTTCCAGTCAACAGTGAAGGGGTTGACATTGACCTGGGTGTCCACATCGATAACAAACTAGATGGAAGATGAACTGTTGGGAGGGCAGCCTGACAGAGAAGAACAGGAGACATCTGGACAAGCTCATCCGTAGGGCTGGTTCGGTTGTGAGGAGGAGTTTGGACTCTGTGGGGGAGAAGGAAAGTTTCAAATATTTTCATTAGAGCACACTGTTCCAGTGTCACACAGTTACAACAAACATACAAGTGAGCAATGTATATCCACACAGGAATGTGTGCAGCTAGGACAAAGCGCCCTCTTTTTGTTTTATGATATAACAAAGGAAAATGAAAGGACAGTCAAACATGTAGGATGCAAAATACAGATGAAGAAATGATAAACTAAAAAGACAAAACCTAAGCAAATACCCCCCACCTACCCACCTATCCACCCACCCAGCCGTACCCTACCGTCTATTCACTACTTTGTTGTAATAAAGGAGAAAAATTAATTGCCACTACGAGGTGTGAGATACTGAATGAGAGGTGACCAAATTTTGTCAAATAGAGGAGTTTATCCATAAGAGTATATTTTATTCTCTCTAAATGGAGAGTGTTAGTAAGATCACTAAGCCACATCTTTGTGGTGGGTGCTTCTTTCTTTTTCCAGTGCATGAGAAGTAACTTCTTTGCAACGATGAGACAAGAAGAGAGGAAACATTGTTGGGAGTTGTTTAACTTTTTAACATCATCTAACACTCCCAGAATAATAGTGAGTGGTTTAGGATCTAACTATATGTGAAGTATTTCAGATATTAAACTGACGATATTAAACCAAAAGATCTTGACCCTATCACATATAGCAAAGCTTTGACGCAGCATGTCGTCTGTTGCGTGGCATCTGTCACATGTAGGGGCCAACTCAGGGTATATTCTATGTAACCTTTCCTTAGAGTAATGAAGACGATGTAAAATTTTAAATTGGATTAGGCAGTGCCTAGCATTATTGGAGCATCAGTGAGTGTGTTCCAAACTCTTTTCCCACAGAGTGTCCGAGATCTCAGTGTCTCTTCCTCCAATTTTGTCTTTATTAGGGTGGAGTTCACTGGACTGATAGATTGCAAAGTGTCATATATGTAAGATATCGTTTTTTCTGAGCAAGACATGGGCCGGAGGCATCGATCAAGACAAGAGCCTCTAAAAGTCTCAAAGTCTTGCAGATGTGTTCTTACATAGTCTCTAATTTGCAAATACCTAAAAAAAACTACTTTCTGGTAGATTATACTTACTCTGTAATTGTGCAAAGGATGTGAATATGCCCTCAATGTATAGGTCTCCTATTGTATGGATGCCTATATTCCTCCAGAGATTGAAGGTATTATCCATAATGGATGGTGAAAAGGTAGGGTTTCCAGCGATAGGAAGTACATAAAATATGGGTTTCAACTTAAAGTGTGACTTTATTTGTTTCCAAATGCGCACTGTACTATGGATCATCACATTGCAATTGTATAAAGACTTCTCAATAGTGCAAGGTGCTAGAAGAATGGCACCCATAGAGTTAGGCTGGCATGTCTCTTGTTCTAATTCGAGCCAGTTTGGTGGGGTTGCTGTGTCATCTAGCCAGTATGCCATCATCCTAATTTGTGAGGCCCAATAATATGATAAAAAAATTTGGGAGTGCCAAGCCCCCCTCCAATTTAGATTTACAATGGTGTTTTGTAGTAGTTTTGTAGTCCCAAAAAAAGGAAGCACGTTCAAGTCTATTTTTTTAAATAAGGATTTAGGAAGAAACACTGGAATGTTCTGAAATAAATACAGTAACTGGGGCAAGAAAATCATTTTAATACCATTGACTCTGCCCAGTAATGATATTGGTAAGGACTTCCAAAACTGTATATTTGACTGTAATTTAGACAACAGTGGTGGGAAATTCTCCTTAAATAAATGGGAGTGGCACTTTGTGATCTGAATTCTGAAATATGTAATTTTTTCTGGAGAAATACGAAAAGGGAGGTTCTGTAACCAGGCATTATTCTGTACATGTACGGGCATTGGCTCACTTTTATTCCAATTTATCTTATAACCAGAAAAGGTCCCAAAAGAATTGATTTTATCGAGTACCTGCGGAATCATGACTTGCGGCTGAGAGATGAATAACAAAACATCATCAGCATATAATGATTTTTTTTTTTTAAAGATTTATGTGTGTTGTAACCATGAATCAAAGGGTCTGAGCGGATACTCTCGGCAAGGGGTTTGATTGCTAAAGCAAAAATCAAGGGCGATAGGGGGCACCCTTGTCTCATTCCTCTATGTAGATTAAAATGGGGAGACAATATTTGGTTTGTGAGTATCTGAGCACAAAGGTCCTTATAGAGAAGTTTTACCATTGAAATAAATTTTTCCCCAAAATTGAATCTTTTTAAGATTTCAAATAGATAAGGCCACTCAACTTGGTCAAATGCCTTCTCAGCATCGAGTGAGAGAATGGCTAACTCTTCTTTTGGTCTGTCTGTAGCATACATGATGTTAAATAATCGTCTAAGATTGAAAAAGGAATTTCTGCTAGGTATAAAACCAGTCTGGTCTGAATGCACTAATTTCTCTAAAAAGGGGCTTAATCTATTTGCTAAAATTTTAGAAAATAATTTCCCATCTTGGTTTAAGAGGGAAACAGGATGAAAAGAGCCTACCTCTTCTGGGTCCTTACCCTTTTTATGTATAGCAGTAATGACTGCTTCTGTTAAGGTAGGACACCATCGATGCGGGCTTGAGTAAACACCTTATGTAGATAAGGGCAAAAGCCCTGATGGCCAAAGAGAGGCCATCAGGGCCAGAGGCTTTATTGCTTTTAAGTGAAGGGATGGCTTTTTTAACTTCTTCAATAGAAATTTCAGAGTTCAGCTGAGCCGACTCGTGTTCATCTAGTTGGGAGAGATTACATTTATCTAAGAAATTCTGCATAGCTATCTGTAACATTTTTGGAAGTGTACAAGTTTTTATAAAATTGGAGAAACCGATCGTTAATATCCTTGGGTTTGATGAGAACCTCACCTTTTTCAGATTTAATTTTATGTATTGTGCGATCATTTTCCTGTTTTCTGAGTTGTCGGGCTAAGAGTCTGTGTGGCTTGTCACTAAACTCAAAATATTTCTGTTTAGTATACAAAAATGCCTTACTAATCCTTGCCGAGAGTATCTTGTTATATTCATATTTTAAGACTGATATTTTTTTATGTAAATCACTGGAAGGAGACTGGGCATTCTCTTTATCGAGAAGGTTAATTTGGTTGTCTAGTTCAAGTAACCTAGCCTTGTTCCTTTTCCTTCTGAATGCTTCAAATGAAATAATAGAGCCTCTAAGAAAAGCTTTAAATGCCTCCCAGAGTGTAGCAGGGGTCGTTTCTGAATTATCATTAGTATCAAAATAGAGGGATATCTGAGCTTCTAAACAATCACAAAACTCTTTTTCGGTTAATAACAGAGGGTTTAACCTCCAGTTTGTCTGCGGCTTCACCATATTTAAAATATTCAGAGTGCACGTGAGGGGGCTGTGATCTGAGATCAGAATGTTGTGGTATTTCGCAGTTATGGCATATGGCATCAGTTTTGCATCTATGAGAAAATAATCTATCCTGCTGTATGAGTTATGCCTTGCCGAGAAAAAGGAGTAATCCCTGCCAGTCGGATTAGCAGTTCTCCAAATGTCAGACAAATTAGTATTGTTGATAAATGTATTAAGAAAGACACTTGAGTTGCTTTTCTCCATTCTCCAAGTGGAAGATCTATCTAAATACGGATATAACACACAATTGAAATCTCCTGTGATAATTAAATTAGTTTGGGACAAATCTGGTATAAGAGACATCACCTTCTGAAAGAATGATGGATTGTCTATGTTCGGAGCATATATATTCATCAAGGTGAGAGGTGTAGAATATATTTCCCCAGTTACAATCAAAAAGCGACCTTCCTTATCAGAAATGGTGTCTTTGTGGATGAAGGGGACGCCTTTCCTTATTATCGCTGTACCTCTCGCTTTAGCATTAAAAGATGAGTGGAAAATATTATTCATCCTTTTACACCTTAATCTGGTATGAGAGTCCTTTTTCAAATGGGTTTCTTGTAAGAATATCATATCTGGGGCTAATGATTTAAGATGAGCAAAGACTTTACCCCTTTTTATCAGGTTGTTCAGTCCACGCACATTCCAGCTAGCTAAAGTTAAACTTCCCCTTTCTCTTGTATATAGATCATTTTGTGTTGACATCACAAAAAAGCTGAGTAAATATCTGTTTCAATTAGTCCACCTTTAGGTTGTGATTTTACAGTAGCTAGACGGCTAAGTCCCATCCCTCCCTCTCCCTTCCCATAAACTCCCTTCAATCCCCTTGAACAAACTGAGTAGACCAAAAACAAAGACATTTCTAGCCAGTACCAAACGGGCATGGTGCGAGAATGCTTCGAGAAGTGTTCAAAACGTAGAAAGAAAGATAAAAATAATAATAATAATAATAATCCAACCAAAATCTAATACTTCCCTGAGCTGTTACTGTTAACCCTTGTTAACCTAAGTAACTAGCGTTTCTCAAAATATATAGCTCGTCAAATGTCTTAAGTTTGAATATAACAAAAACATTTTCACTGTAGCTTGAAAACAATTTAACTGTAACACAGTCCTACCCTGAATTTTGGGAAATGAAACCAGTATGCATATCTGCTAGGGCGGTTCATCTGTTCAGATTCAACACATTAAACATATGCTATTCGGAAATGCAGGCTATTACTCTCCCCGCGAACAAACGAGCAAAGGACGGAGAAGAGGGCGAGAGAGAGAGGAAAGAGTACCACCAAGTTCGCCACATCGGTGATGTCTCACGACAGTCAGTGTCCTCTCGTAGCCCTCCGTTCTGGAAGATGAATGTCTATATGCAGCTCATTATCCACTCGGTCAGGCAGCCTGGTGTGTCCAGTTCAATGTCAAAGCCTACTGTGGCTGTCCAAAATGTTTCTCGGCGTAATGTTGAGCTTCCTTCGGGTCGGTAAACGACGTCTTCACTCCTCCGTGCGTCACCATCAGTCTGGCCGGATAAATCAGTCCGTATCTGACGTCTGATCTTCCTCGTAACATTCCTCTAACTTTAGTGAATGCGGCTCTCTGCTTGACCACAGAAGAGGGAAAGTCTGGAAATATGAATATTTTCCGCCCCTGGTATTCCAGGTTATTCTTTTCTGTGGCCCTACGCGGGGGGTCTTTGGGTTTCGGTTTCTGGCGGTTTATCCTGTGTGCCCGGTCAATCAGCGGTTCCTCCGGCAGAGACAGCGCTTCGGTTAGAAGTTGTGCGATGAAATCTCTGGGCCATGGTCCTTCTTTTCCCTCCGGTATTCCTATGATCCTAATATTGTTCCTCCTTGAGCGCGCCACAAGGTCCTCACATTTTTCATCCAGGTGTTTAATTTTCGTTGTCAGATGGTCCACTCTAGATTGCAGTGTGGAAAGCATGTTGGAGTGGGATGAAGCGCTTTCTTCTATCTCTTTAAGAGTGGCTTCGTGCTGATTTGCCTCTGAGCTCCGAAATAGACTTCTGGACATTTTCACTTAGTGATGAAATCTCGCCCATGATGGTAGCAGAAACTTCTTTGATGCGGTTTTCTGTGGTAGCGCAGACCTCTGATTTGATCCGGTTCACCTGTGAGCTTAAAGCACCGATGGCCTCAAGTACCGTCTTATTAGAGGGTTCATCCATGCTACTGTTGTCAGCTTCCGGGGCCTCCGAGTTTGGCGTGCTCGAGGCTTCAGGTCCTGATTCTGGTGACTTGTTCTTCTTGCCTCTCGGTTTAACCATTGTGAAAAATGAGCAGAATATTATGCTCCCGTGAATCCTGCTGCGTTTATGTTCTTCAAAAAGTGGGTAATGTTCAGTAATTTTGCGTTTTTGTTCAGTTTTTAACGGATTTTTGACGAGCTATCTGGAGGTGCAGCTTACTCGTTCATTGCTCGCTAGCGCCCCGGGAGGAGGAAAGTTCAGAGCATCCTGGACTGTAGCAGCCACCCCCTTCACCCCACCCTGGCTGGACAGGAAAACAGCCGCAGCCAACGTCTCCTGTCACTGAGCTGTAGGATGGAGCACTTCAGGAGGTCATTCATCCCCACAGCCATCAGAACACACAACGCTAACTGTCAGCAGGCTAACGGCTAATGGCTTGGGTGATTGCACTGTCTGTTGCGCATCTGTATCTGCATACAAGACACTTTACTTTATAGAAACTTTATTTAACAAACACTGAGACACTTTGGATCCCGACTGACACTTTAAAATGTACATATATATATCTCATGTCTGTGATTGTAGATTGGATTGTATATTTTCAGAATATTTTCTTGTAATTACTACCTCATTCTTACGCTACAATATTTTTTTTATTTTTTATCTTATTCTATTTTTTCTCCTTGACTCATACTCTTATGTCTATGTCTGGTCACATTTATGTTGTCTGTTTGCTTGAGACTTGAACAAAACAATTTCCCTGCAGGGATCAATAAAGTCATCTTGAATCTTGAATCTTGAATCTTGAAGACCGCATGGTGGTACACCCATGACTTGACCTGGTAGCCCAGATTTGTCTACCTTTGCTAGCCAGATCTCAAAGTTCTTCCTGCTCCTCTGGATGGCAGCTTTGTCTTTAAGGCTGTGGTTGAACATCTTCCCTAGACTCTTGACTGGTGCTGGGACAGTGTGGGGAAGGTCGTTCCAGAGAGGGAGAACTTGTACACAACCTTCTTGATTACAAGGGATCTTGAAAATCCACCTACCATTAGAGTTTCCTTCTGAAGATGTTTCACGTTCCTGCATTTGTCTCTGGGAGTTACACATCAAATGTTTTCACCCTGAACCTTTTCCACAGAGAAGCACTCCTTCATTTTGCTCCTTGGTTGTCAAAGGAATGAAATGACTGGACAGCTTGGTTCCATATAGTTTATGACAGGACTCCAGCCAGATTTCTCCACATTGACATGCAGTGAGAGAATTGGGCCCACATTTTTATTTCCTTGAAAGAGTACATATATGACTTTGTGTACACACACACACACACTAAGACAGCCTGCTAAGCTCAAGTACAAAAACTACTGAAAAGATGAACATTTAATGCATGGCCTTATAATATGGAAATGGCTGAATTTAGTGTTTTTCTAGTGGTTAGTTGGTTTGTTTTACTTGCCGTTGCTGATAAAGGCTCAATAAACCTTAATACTTAATAGTTTTCCCACTTCTGCTAGCCTGACAAATCTCCTACATTCTTGTCTCCTTATAATGTTCTGATTTGAGAGTTGAGAAACTGTGATTTCGTATCAGTCAACAGGGTGTTTTGCAGTTTGTCTGTGTATGTACTGTGCTTTCTTATCTTCAGACAATTTTTTAAAGATGTTTTGTTACCTGCTTGACAGTTTCGACTGTGCCTCCAGTCTTCCTGAGAAGCCAGATGTGTCATTTATCATCTGGCCGAGCTGACCTGTCAGTTTGTCAGTTTGCCCCCAGCGCATTTTAGATGTATTTTGTTCTTCTTTCTTTTTGCTTCTTCTCTTTGTTTTTTACTTGTTGTTTTTCTTTGTTTATGGCCCATCTCGGATACTGAAAGAGTGTGAGTGCATGTTCTAGGCTTATGTGGTTTTCCTCCTCCTGTCTGTTGATGATGCTGGCTCGTTTGTAGAGTGTTCTGATGTATGAGAGTTTGTGCGCTCTGGGATGTTCTGATATCCAGAGGAGGTACTGGTCTGCGTGTTAATGTGTTCATTGGAATACCCATCAGCTGCTGCATATCAGCTGCTACTCTTCCTGGGGTACACACATAAAATAAAAACAGTAAAAATAGAAATAGAATAACACAATAACAACAATAAAACGATAACCCTTGGTGATATTAGGATTCATGGACTTGACATTCTTTCCTTAAACCAAACTGAAAGCCAATGGAATAATACTTATAAATGACAATAACAACAATAAACAACAACAATTATCACCAACAGCAACAGTCATTATTAACAATCACCATCATTGCAATAATATCAATAGAATACCAATGTATATGTCCATGTGTATATGTGTGTGCATGTGTGCATGCATGTATGTGTCCAGTCCACACCTCAATTCCTTACGAGCTGCTAGGTGACTTTTTTGTTGGTTTTTGAAGCCTGATTTCTTTAATAATATGTTTTGGCAGTGCATTCCATGCTACCATTGCTCAATACAGCACTGTTTTTTTTAGCTTTAGGCAATTGATAGCAACGTCTTGTGGCATGTCTTGTTGGATATGCATGTATAACAGAGTTTAAAGTTAATTGATTATAAAGGTGGGATGTTTTATTAATCTTATACACTCACCGGACACTTTATTAGGTACACCTTGCTAGTAAAAGGTTGGACCCCCTTTTGCCTTCAGAAGTGTCTTAATTTTTCGTGGCATACTTTCAACAAGGTGTTGGAAACATTCCTCATAGATTTTGGTCCATACTGACATGACAGCCTCACGCAGTCACTGCAGATTTGTTGACTGCACATCTATGATGCGAATCTCTCGTTCCACCACATCCCAAAGGGGCTCTATTGGATTGAGATCTGGTGACTGTGGATGCCATTGGAGTACAGTGAACTAATTCCATGTTCATGAAACCAGTTTGGTCTGATATGAGCTTTGTGACATAGTGCATTATCCTGCTGGAAGTATCTGCCAGAAGATGGATACACTGTGGTCATAAAGGGATGACATTGTTAGCAACAATAGCCATGTAGGAGGCAATGCAACGCACTGACTCCTATGTTGCAATCGTACATACTTATTCTTCTTCTGCCGTTTTTTGGTTCACTAAGGCTCCTGAACCGTTGAAGCAATATGGATAATATTATAACAAAACATGCAGTGGAGCCATTCTTTGGAGTACAGAAATTATTAAAAGTTTGGATTGATTTTCAGTTTATGTTTTGGTGAAATTTTGGATAAAAATGCTGAAAAATCTCATTTGACATTGGAGTCTTTGGACACACTTTAACTCCCACTGTAGCGAGGGTTGTTTGCTGTTTTTTTTGTGATTAACAGTTTTTTATTTTTCATTTTCATTATCAACAATAACAACAACAAAAATCCCCCACCCAAACAAACACCACCAACTGTGCTAATCCTTTTCAGGTTACCAATATCATTTCCCGTGCTCCTTCATGTACAAATATTACAGAAGTACTGACTCCATCAATGAAGATATGATGTAAAATAAACCAACAAAACTAAACAAAGAAAATTATTCGAAGGAAAGTCAGTATCAGAAATAAATAAAATAAGCACAGAAATATTTTGTTAACAAAAAGATTAAAATAACAATATCAAAATAAAATTCATACAAAAATAAGAAGCACAGTTATATATCTATACACAATTAACTGAAAATTTGCATCTCTCCACTATATACCCCCTTTCAGGGACCTTTTAAGAATGTTAAGTATTTGCCCCACTTTGCTTCATACAGATCCCCTCTACCCAGTTGTTTATATAACATTTTTTCACTGCGACTCGTGCCATCTCACAGCCCACTCTTGCAAAGAGGATACCCCCTCCGACTTCCATCCCCTGACAAGTATTTGTGATGAACTTGCAGCCACAATATTTCTACATCACTTGACATCAAGTTGTCTCTGTACTTGACTGGATTGTGACTTTGCACATAGAATGCAACTCCTCCCCCATAAATATTTCTGTCCCTCCTGTAATTACTGTATCCTTTTATCAATAGTTGACCATCCTCAAATGAGTTGTCAAGTGGGTTTCTAACATTGCCTAGATATTAGTATGTGATGTTATCATATAGACTTCCTGAATCTTATATCTGCGTGGATTTCCTGTAAACCTTGATTTTTATGCTTCTCTATGGTGAAGAGAAGCATGACGAGAAATCCGGTTTATTTGTTTTCTTTGTGTGTGAATTGTATGTTGCCATTGTTGTCCATAGTGTTCAAATGATCTATGAGTTCTTCTGTGTGTCCGTTTTTTTTTGTTTGTTTGTTTGTTTTTTCCAGGATGTCATCAACGTATCTTTTCCAGAGAGTGGGTTTATAGTCTGTGGAAGTGGATGGCTTTGGTTTCCAGTTCCTGCATGAAAAAGCTGCTCATTATTGCGGATAGTATATCTCCCATTGCGAAGCCTTCTATATGTCTATATATGGTGCCTTTGAACTAAAAATAGGTGAATTTCGCAACAAAGTGTAAGAGTGTGAAAATGTCTTAACTTTTAAGTTTTTTTGAGTCAACAGTAATGTAACATCAACACAGGTTTTTCTGAATAGTGTTACTATGTTGTGTGATATGAATATTTAATTTTTTCCTACTGTGATATTGTTGAGGTCTTGTGACAGTTGTTTTGGGGTTTTACCGAGGAGTGGTTTGATGATCTCAACCAGAGCTACACAGCTGATAAATGATATCGTCAGCAACACATCAGATTACGCTTCTGAGGAAGACTGTAGACACAGTCAAAACTGTCAAGTCGGTAACAAAATATCTCCTTAAAAGAAGACATAGTACTTATCTTTAAAAGAATTACGTAAGATAAATGTGTACTGTGAAGATAGCTATACAAATATTACAAATACCTGTGTGTGTGTGTGTGTGTGTGTGTGTGTGTGTGTGTGTGTGTGTGTGTGTGTGTGTGTGTGTGTGTGTGTGTGTGTGTGTGTGTGTTTTCAGCCTTCATTTCCTGACTGTCTTCTGCATCCTGGGGAGGAGTACCATCATGTCACTCGCTTCACTCTCACCACTGTCTGATTTGCTTAATGAGACAGCACAATGTATGTCACATCATGAGAACTTTCTTTTACAGAAGATAATACTGAATTATATCCTAAGTAATTCATATTTTACTGTATGTGTGTAATTTTGAAATGTGTCATTGTGTACAGTTGTATTTTGGGGGCTGTCTGCCTTTATAGTTTGTTGTTTCACCAAGTAAAGTACATTTTTGGATTTGACTAATTTGGCAGAGCCAGTCATTGCAGTCAACTTTGCTGAACTCGACTGAGCAGACAATATACTTTTACATGAATCTATCTTTGTAATGAATCTGTGATACAGTGCCACTGGAAACCATTCATGCCTAAGCCCCCACAATGTCTCCTCCATGTTATTACTTGATTATACCTTGAAATTAAAGCAGTCTACATTCTTCAATATGTCAGATTATCTATCTATATGTCTGTCTATCTATATGCTCCAATCTGTATGCTCCCTAGCAACCTGAAGTCTTTTTTCTCCGGTTAGCCATGTTGGTTGTTGGTTTTCACTATTAAACATAGCCCAGATCTTTGCTTGCCCCAAGACACCCTGCCTGCATGTTGGGGTTCTCCTGGGTGGACGAAAGGGTTGCTTCACTGTGCCCTTGGGCTGGGTAATGGGTCCTGACTGTTGTTTGTGTCTATGCGCCAAACAGCAGTTCAAAGTACCCACCCTTTTTGGAGGCCCTAGGACAGACATTGGATTACGTCCCCAACTGGGGACTCCCTTGTGCTGCTTGGGGTCTTCAACGCGCATGTGTGCAATGACACCGTGATTTTGAGCGGCGTGATTGGGAAGAACAGCATGCCTGATATGAACCCAGTTGGTGTTCAGTTATTGGACTTCTGTGCGAGTCACAGTCTGTTCATTAGGGTGGCTGGTAAGTGCAAAACACTTTTACAAACTCTGAAACAAATTTACAAACTCTGAAACACTTCTACAAACTCCTACAAAATCCAACCAAAAGCCAGATCTAACCGGAAGTGATTGAGTGAGCGGTTTGTTTTGAAAATCCTGTACTGAGCGAGTAGTGTTGTGTAGTTTATATGGAGTTGTATGATGTTTTGCCCGTTTTGTGGAAACCATTTCAATCTGTTACCGCAATTTTGCATTCCGGTGGACGGTCTCTGGAGTTTTTAAAAGACACGAACCAGACGGAAGGACCAGATACATTGCATTATTGCACACAATATTTTAATGAGGGACACTCATACCATGTAATCGTGGACATGATATCAAGGTTACATTGTAAAAACATCAGCTTGCGAACTTTAAAAAGTATACTCAGTCAAGCAGGGTTGTACCGCAGAAAGGATTATTCCTCTCCAAGTGACGTAATTAATGCCATCAGGTTGGAACTTCGTGTTGGAACAATGGGGCAGGTACTCAGACAAAAGTACAACCCTTGAGTGAGGAGAGTAGATGTGATGAATTTGCTCCGGGAACTGTGCGAGAGGAGAGCACGCAGAAGGTTCATAAGAAGAACCTACCATTCAATGGGACCAAACTATATGTGGCATGCTGATGGCTATGATAAACTTAAACCATTCTGTCTGGCCCTTTGAGGATGCATAGATGGATTTTCACGTAAAGTACTGTGGCTTAAATGTAGACCAACAAATAATAACCCAAGTGTGATTGCTCACAATTTTCTGTCATGCATGCAAAACCTTGGTGTCATCCCCATGAGACTGAGAACTGATTGCAGCACGGTGAACAGAAGTATGGCTGCGATTCAGTGTACCCTACATCACCATCACCATGACTACTACTCTGAAGCGTCCAGCCACATGCATGGCTCATCCACTAATAACCAGTGCATTGAGTCCTGGTGGTCCATATTCAGAAAGGGAAGGTAAGTGACCTTCATAAAGTAATTTTATATTTAAATATATGTTATATGTATACACACAGAGACATATCATTATGTCATACATCCATGTCTATAGATCTCAGTTCTGAATGGAGTTATTTGCAGACCTCAGAGATGCAGGATACTTCAACGGGAGTCATGAGCATCAGTGCCTTTTGAGATTTTGCTATGGTGCTGTTCTTCAGAAAAGACTTGGATGAGTGTGTGAGTGTGGAACAGTCACAGGATTCGCACTTCCAGAACAGCATCATGTCCAGGAGGAGTGCCCAATGAACTATACTACTTACCACACAGGTAAAACTTTGATGTCTTCTGTCTTATTTTTTAATTTAAATGTAAGTTAATGTTATGTCTTCTATAGATTGGCTCCAGAAACTGTGGATTTGAAATTGAACACTGAATTGGATGGCTTTCCTGAGGCAAGCCTATCAATAGCTACATGTGGGGACCCAAACATGCAGGGGGACTTGGACTTTCTACAGAAGCCAGAAAACTAGGAGTGGGCAACAGGACTGTACATGAAGCTAAAAGAAATTGCTCAGCTATAAAACAATAACAAAGTTAGTAGCCAAGTGCTTGCTCATTGAGGCTTTTCTTTTCTTCCTGCTATTTTTTTTTTATATTTTTTTTTCAGAGTGTTTAAGATGTTTTTTTTTTTTCTTTGTCCTGAAATCTGATTTGTAGTGGTGGAACACTGAATGTCTGAATGTCACCCACAGTTTTTTGGTGACATAAATGAATCAAGTACTAGTAAAGTAATGCATATTTATTACATTTTTGTAAGTACAAAGATCAAAAACCTTTTGGCCTTCTTCCTTGGACTTCTTTTTTGTTTATTTTGTCTAAAGTAGAATGGCCAAAATGTTAACTGTGAGAAAAAAACAAGCTCACATATCTTTACATTTTAAAGATTCTTAACCTTTAATAACAACCTTTTCAGAGTCCCCAGGGGTCACCTCATGGCTTAAAAACATCCAAATCCTGGGGAATTTTTGGGGCAAAATGTTTTTGCCCTTGGGAATGGAAAGTCATCCAGGAACTCTATTCTTGTTGATGGTTCCAATCCAGATGGGGGAAGTGACGTCAGTCCAGTTGCAAACATGAAAACATCTTCCACAGATACAGCAGCCTGACCTTCTGCAAAGAAAAAATGTTCAGCACCTTGGCAATGTGCTTTCTCAACTAGTTATGAAAAATATGAGTGATTTACAAACCTTCACAGTCAAGGAGATAGTTCATCCAGTAGCCCAAAGTTTCACTTTCTTTAAGTCTCCTGTTATTCCCTGGTGGACTGAGATCAGGTTTGAAGAGTCTCTCAAGTTCAAGAGCATTTTGCCCCTTTTCCGAGTGGGTCAGGACAGGGGACAACAAAGCAAGGTGTTGCTTAACTACAGTGAAAAACTTAAGGGCTGGAAGACCATCTTTGAATCTAAAGAGTGAACACAAATGTTTCATTTTTGTGTAGTGACAATGACATTTAAATTACCCAAAGAAAACTATTAAATATTCTATAAATTGATTTTATATGAATTGATTGTGTGTTGATCATAACTAATCTAAAGAATCCCATGTCTTGCTCTGCACATGGCAAGTCTGGAATGACACAGAGAGCAGGGTGGCTTAAGCTCTTTTACACTGGCACCAGACAGGGAAAGAAGAGACAAACATCAAATATCAGGTATACTACAGATATGCATGCTAGTATAAACCAGAGAGGGAGACCATGAGGCATTCTTAACCCCCCCACAAAAATCCCATCATTACAAATATGATCTTACCTGTCAATTGTAGACACTTATCCGATGATGCTATAACTAGATATAAGGAATTAATACCTTCAGTATTTACCTCAGTGCCTTATGTCAGTGATGTGGATGTCAGCAACCACAATCCAACACAATCACAAATAGATTATTTTGTTGACAGCACGACAGCATCGCTTGGTACAACTCTAAATCTAGTTGCTCCTCTTAAAAAGAAGGTGATAAATTGTAGGAGGGTAGCTCCATGGTATAATTCACAGTTGTGTAGTTCAAAGCAGGCAGTTCGAAAAAGCTGGAAAGAATTTGGCATTCCACTAATTCTGAAGAAGCTCACATAGCCTGGAAAGACAGTTTAACAACTTATACAAAAAAAAAAACTCTCCGTAAGATTAGAACAGCATATTATTCTTCATTAATAGAAGAAATCAAGAACAACCCCAGGTTTCTTTTCAGCACTGTAGCCAGGCTGACAAAGAGTCACAGCTCTGTTGAGCTTCTTCACTGATAAAATTGTTGGCATTAGAGATAAAATTCATAGCACCCTTCCATCTGTCAAAGATGTAAGTACAGTGGCATTAGAAACCTCTGTAGGACCTAGTCAATATTTGGATTCTTTCTCTCTAATTGATCTTCCTGAGCTCACTTCAGTTATTACAGCATCTAAACCATCAACTTGTCTTCTAGACCCCATCCTGACTAAGTTGCTCAAGGAGGTTTTTCCATTAATTAATACCTCCATATTAAATCAGATAAACCTCTCTTTATTAACAGAATATGTGCCCCAGTCTTTTAAAACTGCTGTAATTAAACTATTACTTAAGAAACCCACTCTTGACCCAGATGTTTTAGCCAACTATAGGCCAATTTCCAACCTTCCTTTTATCTCTAAAGTTTTGGAAAGGGTTGTTGTCAATCAGTTGGTTGATCATTTAAACAGGAATGGTTTGTTTGAAGAGTTTCAGTCAGGTTTTACAGCTCATCATAGTACAGAAACGGCTCTGGTTAAAGTTACCAATGATCTCCTCATGGCTTCAGACGATGGACTTGTCTCTATACTTGTCCTGCTAGATCTCAGTGCTGCATTTGACACTATTGATCACAATATTCTACTACAGAGACTTGAAAGTGTGATCAAGATTACAGAAACTGCACTAGACTGGTTTGAATCATATCTGTCAGACAGATTCCAGTTTGTCCATGTAAACAACAATTCTTCTATAAATACCAAAGTAAGCTATGGAGTTCCTCAGGGTTCTGTGCTAGGACCAATATTATTCACATTATACATGCTTCCCTTAGGCAATATCATTAGAAAGCACAGCATAAACTTCCATTGCTACACAGATGATACCCAGCTATATTTATCCATAAAACCAGATGAAACTAATCAGCTGGTTAAACTCCAAGCATGCCTTAAAGACATAAAGGCTTGGATAACCTCTAATTTTCTACTTTTTAACTCAGACAAAACTGAAGTTATTGTATTTGACTCTAAACATGTCAGAGATTCATTATCTAATCACCTGCTTTTGTTAATGCAACAAAATTAGGAACATCCTTTCTCAGAGTGATGCGGAAAAACTAGTTCATGCATTTGTGTCTTCCAGGCTGGATTATTGTAACTCGTTACTGTCTGGCTGTCCAAGTAGCTCTTTAAAAAGTCTCCTATTGATTCAAAACGCTGCAGCAAGAGCACTGAGAGGAATTAGCAAGAGAGATCATATTACTCCAGTATTGTCTTCTCTTCATTGGCTCCCTTTAAAATCTAGAATTGAATTTAAAATCCTCCTCCTTACATACAAGGGGTTGAAAGGCCTAGCTCCATCACATATGAAAGACCTCATAGTACCATGCTGTCCCAACAGATCACTATGATCTCTAAGTGCAGGTCTACTTGTGGTTCCTAGAGTTTCTAAAAGTAGAATGGGAGGTAGAGCCTTCAGCTATCAGGCTCCTCTCCTATGGAACCAGCTCCCAGTTTGGGTTAGGGGGGCAGACACAGTCTCTACGTTTAAGGTCAGGCTTAAGACTTTCCTTGTTGACAAAGCTTATAGTTAGGGCTGGACTTAACCATCCCTTAGTTATGCTATAGGTCTAGGCTGCAGGGGGACGATGCACTGAGGACATGACCTCTCCTCTTTCTTCTCTGGCTCCTGTCCTCTAATATCTTATCATTTTATTTTCTATCTCTTATAATTTACTAACCATTGTGTCTCACTCCCCCCTGGCCTTCGGCAGATGGGTCCCTCCATTTGACCTGGGTTCTGCTCAAGGTTTCTTCCTGTTAAAAGGGAGTTTTTCTTTGCCGCCATTGCCCTCAAACTTGCTCTGGAGGTTGCAGGCTGGTTTTTCTGAAACATCTTGAGACGATTTGTATTGTTATTGGTGCTATATAAATAAAACTGAATTGAATTGAATTGAATTGAATTGAATTGAATTACAGATGAGTTGCAGTCAATAATATACAAGTGGAGGTAGTCAGACACAATTTCTTTCTTTGCTTCAATAGTAGCCACATGTTTCAGACAACCTGCTGTCTGTAACATTGTGCTGTGTCTCATGGTAAATTCTCGCAGAGCATCAACTGAAGCAGCATTCTCAATCTGAATACCATAAAAAGAAATATAACCACTCAAGTCAATCACAAAATGATAAATGAAGACAATTCTGTGTATCTGATTAAGGAAGTAAAAATCTTTTCAAAACACTGCAGAGACTATGTAATACTCTGCTATACCACACTGCAGCCTTATGCTATTCTCACCTCTTGCTTTCCCTATTTCTTCATCAGTTATTGAATTAACTGTTGCTTTAAATGAAGGCTGGCCAGCAAGATAATGTACAAGATCTTCTGACAGGAAATGGGGTCCTGGACCTCCATGCACAATTGACACCGCAATCATCTTTCCTGCCAGGTAGTACTCATCCTCCCTAACAGCTGTGAATGAAGTCATATAGCAAATTCAAAACATGCAATGTATTATGTACACTATAATGTATTAAGATGAAACTCAAGCAACTAAGTATATGTCACGTGATATATATGGCTATTAATCATTAACCATTAGTATAGTACACATCTAACCCTATGCATACCATTTGCATTGTAGACCAAGAACTGATGTCCTTCTGGTCCATTAAAAATGAAAATGGTTTCATTAGCAGAGTTAAAAACTCTCGCCTTGTCAATTCCTTCTTCTAATGGGTCAAAGACGAGACATGTCAATTGTGGTGTCAGAGGCATATTTATAATAGTAAAAATAAATAAAAAAATTTAAAAAGTACAATTTGTTACTCAATTCTCCCCACCTTACTTGCTCATATGAGTATTTACTGTAAGAAATGAAAATTTAAGGACCTATTTAGCTCAAAAGTACAAAACTGTCCTTCCTGGATAACGTCCGGGCTAAAGATCAAAGAGCAAAATTATGCTAAAAATGTCAAAAATCTTAATAAAGGCATTAATGATACACTGGGGCATAATTGTGTTGGTGTTTGTAATGATACCTACAAATATAGTAACAACACTAAGCTCATTTACATTTTTATTCAAGAAATACTTTTGTCCCCATTTTTGGATTCTCAAATGTCCTTCCTGTGTATCACACATAAAGTTCCTATATGACCATAATTGGATTTGGACAGCCATATTACAGGGTGTTGTATCAGCCAACAGATTCTGAAGGACCCCCAAAAGAGAGGACAATATCAATAAATCTCTCTTAAAATGTTGATATTTTGACCTTTTCGCTCAGTGGTATGTGATGTATCACCATGATGTGTCTTTCTGGATAACGCTAATAACACAGTTATAATTTTTTAAATTTTAAAATGACCTATTTCATGTGAAATATGACATTGATGTGTTGAAGATTAAGCTAATGTTTTACACAGTAGACCCAGTTTAGTGCCTGATTATAAAGAAAAAACATTGTTTTGTCCTTCCTGGGTAACGATATGTCCTTCCTGGATAATGAAGGTATTCTGTTACCCAGCACATGTCCTCTGTTAGAGACACTGGACATGTTAATCAATTCAGTAGCTGTAGGTTTTTAGACATTGATTTGATGTTGTACTGTTGTTCTTTTATTATTATTAATAGCAGCTGATTTAGATTTTTTTTTTCACTTTTAAAATCCTTATACGTCTTTGACCCTAATACACCAGCATCATCAGTAAATTTGACCAGCATGTCACAGGTTTCAGAGTATGTTGTACGCTTGAAACCTCTGACTGCTCCATCCCAAACATTAGTTCTTGAGATGTTGAACCTGCTGACTCTTTCATGATCAATGGGATGCGATAGGTTGGCAATAATGTCAGGTAGTGTAATGTTCATCTTCTCGCTGTAATGACAAAAAGGACCTAATTAGTGGATTTTCTACTTTTACAAAAATTATTTAAAGACCAGAAATATTGTACAGAGTGCCAATAGCTCAGTTTACATTGGTGTGTGTTGTACACTCTTCATATTGTCTGCAACCAACTCCTCATCCTCTTCGTCAATACACGGTGCATACAGGTCTGTGTATTTACTGTTGGAAAATTAACTTTTGCATGTTAAAACATAACATGACAAAACGTAATCAACTAATGAAAATTAACTGAGTCACCATCATTTTTTATTAACCTGTAGCAAGTAGTCCTGTGTGGATTTGCTTCATGTGGCTCCAGATCCTCATGCTCAGATATTACAATCTGAAAAACAAATTAAAAGGTCTAAAATAACACTGAGAGCAACAAACATGGCTGGCACAGTCTGCCTTAATACCTGTCCAGGTTGAACTGTGCTTGAATTCCCAGGAGCATCTCTGAAACACAATACAATTAATAAAATCATTACCTTTATGAATATGTGGAGTTTTGAGAAACATTTAGAGGTAGAGGAAAGATTTGTAAATAAGAGATTATTTTGTTATAAATCACATTACATGTACGATATTTTGTACTTTATGTTCACCATAGCAAATACTCTCAGCTAATCACATCACACACACACACACACACACACAACATAAAGATAAATGACTTCTTTTGTGAAAATTATTACTCACCCTTTATCTTCAGGTTTGCGCTTGGGTGTACTTTGGTTTTGTGGTTCAAACACCTGAGAGGGAAAGCATACAATTATCTACAATATTAAACAGCTTCCATTATCATTTCCTTACCACATACAGTATATATCAATGGTGAAAGATTGTGTTTTTGTAATGCTAACATAGAAATAATCAAAACAAAACTTGGTTCTTGTAAAATATTGACCAGAATATGGATTTAATGCTTTAATGCTCAAATATATGTCCAATAAATAAATGATAAATCAATCAAAATGAAAAAAGAAGTAATTTAAACAAACAAAAAGAGTAAAAAAAAAATCAACGTACCACAGTGTCAGCCCGATTGAATTGAGCTATGCTGCTGGATGTGATCACAATTTCAGAATCTGAGGAATCAGAGTCTGGGGTATCATCCACTATGGTAAAAACAAAAAAGCCAACACATAATTAATATTATGTAAGCTAGAGTATGTAAATATGTAAAAAAAAAAATTGAATTATGAAATCCACAAACCTCCTTTAAAGTGTGTTTCTAGGCAAAGGAAAAAAGTGATCCTGCAATATGCCTTCCCATTTTCCTTTTTATATTCAGTCAATTTGAATGGCCTTTCTGTCCCAGGCACATGGCCCACCTCTGAGCAGTCAGGATACAAAAAGACGTATGGTCCTTCACCCATGTCCTTATTAAATGTTCTCATTTTCTGCACGGCTTGTTTCAGCAGATCAGGTGTTGCTACTTCAGGACAGAAAGGAGGTCACTATCCTGCAGGTAGCTCAGGTCCTCAACTCCTAAACATTGCAGATGCTCCAGCAAACGCTTAGGGTCTCTCAGTTTAGGCACTGATTTGATGAAAGACAGAAGCGGACTCTCTGCATCCATGACTAGGAGGACTAGAAGGGATGAAAAATACTGTTACTGTCAGATTTTAATCTTTCAAACTCCAGGTGACTCGGAGTCAACAGTGCTATGCTTAAGTGAAATTAGTCTTGTCCCACAAAGCTTGTACACAGGCAAATGGTAATAATCTAGTTTCCGCTCAGGCTTCCAACATTTCATGCTTTGTCTTGCTTGTTTCACTTCATACAATGCAAATGCTGGCATATAGGACACATCATGAGGTGTAACAATAAAGTATACAGCATGAGCTCAATCTGTCCGAATGCCAAGTGCCTCACCTTGGTTTAAACACAGGAGTCCCCTTTTGTACTGAGTGCCTTTCCACTGCACCTTGGTAGCTGCTCAACATTGGGTTCTTTGACTAAGGTTTCTTGTACTGCAGAGCGCACTGCTTCCCTAAACAGTTCAGCATGGAAAGGAGTGGCCACCAGTTAAACCACCGATTTATGACATGAAATCAGCTCTCACCACTTATCTGCAGAGAGAAAGAAAAAAATTTAGAATCATGAAATTTGCCAAAAACAAAATAAATGCTATTGGTTATGAAATAATCGACCTAAACTGTGTTAGCAGATCTCCCCTCAATAAACTAGAAGATGGAGGGTCACGTGACCATCGCGAGGGATGTAGACGCTTCGTTTCGTCGCTCCACAGAAACCCCCGATACTTATACTTTATTTTCATACCCAACGCTACCTTTTAAGCTTCGGTTAATTTTTCTGTTTTGTGGAAACTTTGTGCACACTGAGATGGCAGCAAGTTCGAAAAAAACGACAAATAAACAGCCAGCAACAACTCGTTTAACTGACAATGTGGAGCTCGCTGAGCTAGTTAAGCTAGCAGTCACAGAAGCTATTAAGGAGGCTATCCCCTCACTCATGGAGGACGTGGTATCTTAGCTGACAAGCAAGACACAGGCTCTGGTGGATGCACAGGTCGCGGTATTCCGTGGTGAGATGGTTACCATGCAGGCTGATATGTCTAAGTGTATGGACTTGTGAAGGAGGAATATTTTCCTCTCCTTCAGCCCAGGATCTTTATACACGTTTGGAAAGGGTAGTTCACCTACGCACAAATCACGCGACAATTTCTCACGTTTTGGATATTTATTTGGTACACAGAGAATAGATATTGATTCAGCGCTGAGGCTTCGGTCAGTTCACCTTAGGGGTAAAAAGAGCAAAAAGCCCCACTTCAGGGACGTACAGTGATCTTATTCTACCTTGACCCCGCCCGTAAGAAAATGGGGAGGAGTACTGCCTCTCATGTGTCAGTGAGTTTCTATGTGTAGCCGATTGGCTTTATCTGGTCTCCAGCATGTGAGATATTTGGGTGTAATGTGTCCTAGTCTGTGAGTAAGCTGTAGCGAAGCTAAACACAACGATTGATATGGTGAGATAGCATAAGTAACATTCTACTTGATTCTTCCCAAGTTGATACACAGGCTGAAGGCCTTATTAACCCCTTTAAACCCAACAAATCCCCCTGTTGGCGTGCCTTAAGGGTACGCCACCCCTAAATTATCATGTAATGTAAAAACCCAGTATGAAATGGGTGTATGGATGCAATCTAAACTATATTTGTAACCTGGGTCTCCTTCCAGCATTCACGTGAACGTGCTCCCCCAAACACATTGCCATCTCTCCGGTAGGCTCAGGTTGTGTGTGCAACATCTTTGGAAAATTAACTAACATTCACTATATGTGTATAAAATGCACATATACGTATATATCAAAAGCCAAAGCCTAGAAGCAAGCCACAAAGCAAAATGCTATTCTAACATAGTAAGATCAGTTATTGTAGACCCTGAGCTCATACTACATCATCCAGGTCAGGCTCATTGTCAGAGTCCCCATCTGAATATTGGAATGGCCTCTCCTGTATCTCAGCACTTGGATCAAGCAGAGGCACGCCCTCTGCTAGGTTCATCTGATGCGCTGGTGGCGCTCCCTTGAACTCCATATTCCCCAGCGCCTTGTCGATACACCGCACGATGAGAGCCCTAGTACATGGGATACAACAACAACCACACAGAGCAACCACCACAAATGCAATAGCCAGTGAGGTAGCTACGCTAACTACTAATTTTTCCCAATTTACCAAAGATTTTGTCAAACAGGCCAGATAAGGGGTCTGTGACCCCAGAATGTTCTTTTAATTCATTCGAGAGGGCTCTAAGGCCTCTCAAGGTTTTGGTCAGGGATCCATCAGGGGCAGTATTGAAGGGGATGAATGTACAGCACACTTCTCCAAACATGCTACAGACACCTCCCTTTTCAGTCAGGATCAGAGCAGAAGCAAGTCTATTCTGGTGTGCAGTAAGAGACCCATCTCTTGTATAGTTTGCCAATCTCTAGATATTGTAATGTAAATAATTTATTCCCTTCACATTTTTGTTAGGGGTGATCCAGAGGAATGTGGATTCCCCACCCGGCTGCGATCTGATCAGCTAATTTATACTTATCTGGTACCCCGTTCATAATAAAGCTCAAGCACTCGTACTTCTGTATATATTGATCTTGGTGAGTTTCTCATCGTGTTCAAATTTTAGGTCCCCCTGTTGGAATAATTATTTTGTGGCGGATACTTACAGCATCCTTTTCCTTAATCTGTGATCTCTCCTCTACATTTAGCCATACTAACAGCACGGCCGCTATTAGACTTACCACTGCCAAACAGGCCAGTGTAAGCCATGACCTGTAGGTCATCATCTTATTCTCCCTCTGTCTCTTCGCCTATGTCCCTTAGGTGCTTTCTGATTTCTCTAAGGTTTCTCTCTGTGGACGGCAGTCCTTTTCTACAGTGTGTTTTGCGCCAATATTTACTTAGCTTAGTCTGCTCCTCATCCAGTCAGACTCTCACACCATATGTAGTTGATGATACTACCTTGAACGGGCCGATCCACCTTGGCTCCTCCCACGTCCTGTGGAACACTCTTCTGTAAATCCACTCTCCTTCTTTTATCTCCTCTGGTGGAGCTCCAGTGGGCTCCTTTTTTAAGGATTTTCTGTATCCAGGGAGACAAAAACTAAACTGCTTCCTGCATCTCTTTCTCCTGACTGGCCAGGTCAGGAGCTTCACCACTATGTAGGTTATTTGTGAATGGACAGGGCATTTTTCTTCAGCTCGTGAGGCGAGAGTCCTGTTGTGTCACTTGGGCTGGATCTCAATGGGAATAGGACCAGAGGTTTAGCCTCTGTCCAACTTTAAGGACTCTTCTATAAAATGGGTCCCATTATCCGAACAGATACTTTCTAGGACCCTGTAGCAAGGTATTAAGTCATATATCAACCAATTTATGACCTCTTGAGCTGTTTCAGTTGTGGTGGGTTTAGCTTCCACCCATCTAGAAAAAGTATCAACACAAACAAGCAAATATCTACAGCCTTTTACTCTTTGATTAATTCCCATGTCTGTGAAGTCAATCACCACTTCTTGCCATGGTCTGTTTGGGACGGGAAACGCTCCCATCCCCATCTTAAGAGTTGCTCGTGGGTTAAACTTGGAGTAACTGGAACATGTATCTACAAAATATTTACACACTTCTGATAGATAGGGATGCCACCATTTTTCCCCCTATCATTTCAGTAAGCCTTCTCCCTGATTGATGTCCCCTTTTATGTCCCTCTTCACATAACATCATCAGTAAGGTAGAGGAGGTAACAATTCTCCCATCATGTGACCTCCATATGCCTGTTATTTCACATTTTTTTTTCTCTTTTGTCAACCCACGCCTGTTTTTCATGAGGGGCTGCTTTAGCTTGCATACTCAACGTACTCATTCTCTTACATACTCTTACATACTCTTACTTCACTAATGACTTTCTGTTTCATAGTCTCATTCATTTCTTCCTTCATGAACTGACATAATGCATTCTACTGGTCCTTTGTTGGCTTAAGGTGAACATTTTGGCTTTAAATGTAGCTTGTTACCGCATGGCTTATGTGTACTGTGATGTCCTGTCCTCGTGTGATGTGAGCTGTCCCTTTTGGTGTTTTAGCTATAGCACATGGTGCTCTGGTGCAAGTAGGATGGTCTTTTTCCACTGGTTCTAATTTAGTGCTATAATAGCATAACACGGTCCTCCCTTGAGCTCCGGGCTGCCACAGTGCGGGGCTCACAAAACCATCTTTTTCTTTCACATCAAGTTCAAACATTTTCCCCAAATCAGGAGCGGCGAGCTCACTAGCCTGTGCTAGCTGTTGTTTTAAGGTGATGAAGCCCTCTTCTGCTTCCTTAGTCCAGGTAAGGTTAGCTTTTAGCTGGCTATGTCCTGTATCTGTAATGAGTCTCCTTAAAGGGGACCCAGTTTCAGCATACTCTGATATGTAACCCTTTCTCCCCTAACCATGTAAGCAAAGTGGTTGTCAGTTGTGCTACGTTTTCCTCAGTCTCGCCTGAGATTAGAATGTCATCAACATATTGCAATATACAACAGATTTTGGAATTTGGAATTTGGACCTTAGAACCCATAGTGAGTGGTTAAACAGGGAAGGACTATCCGTGAGGCCTTGTGGTAATCTAATATAGGTATATTGCTTCCCTTCAAAAGTGAACGCAAACAGGTGTCTACACTCTGGCGCTATAGGGATGCAGAAGAATGCATTTGATAGATCCATCACCATAAACCATTTAAATTTTTGATCTAGATTACAGAGCATTGTGTATGGGTTGGGTGTCTCAAAATGTGAAGTCTTTAATCCTGCATTTATTTTTCTGAGATCGTGCACTAACCTATGATCTTCCCTCCCTGGTTTAGCCACGGGAGTGATAGGTGTGTTGTAATCGGACTTACATGGTATCAATACTCCAGCTTTAAGCAGGCTTTCAATCGTTCCACTGATTCCATTTACCTTCTCACTCGATAGGGGATATTGAGGTTGGTTTATGATCTCTGGTGTTTTCATCTGTAGTATGATAGGAGGTATTTCTCTGCAATGTCCTACATCAAAAGGTCCAGTTGCCCACACTTCGTCTGGTATTTGTTTCAAGAGTTGCATAGCCAATTCAGAGTCAGTGTTTTCTCTGGCATTGTTCCATTATACTTTAGCTTGTAGCATTTACAAGAGGGACTGTATTCCATTAGCGTGGTCCCTGTCACTGCCTGCCAATCATTTGCATCAATAGCTTGTGTTATCATAGGTCCTAAGTTCTTAGCTTCCCCTGTATTGGCCACCTGGGGGATATTGTTGATACATTTGATATATGCGTACCGGCCCTTCATCTGCTGGCAGGGGTATTTGAATTTGGCCACTAAGCAGAGCTGTAGATACAGCAGGCATTTGGGCTTTAATCTTTTTGGTTTCTTTAATTTTATCAGTGACCTTGTCTTTCAGCTCCTTCAACTGTTCTTGCAGCAGCTGCATATTAAGTTTTTCAAACTCCCTGTATGTCTCTTTTTACTCTCATCTTCCCGATCTAAGTGGTGAACCAAAGTGACAATCCACATTTCCAGGGGCATGCTGTTTCCGATTACCAATTTCTCCATTTCTTCTCTAACCGCACCTGTTTGTCCTTTTATCACGGCTTGCTTAAACAGTCTCTGTAGCGAGTCAGCTAATGGGCTGGACCCTGTGTAACCCTCCCATAGTTTTTACTAACGGTTTATATACTCCTTCCCTGCTTCCCTGGGCTTTTTGTAGATATCTTTCATTTGATTAGAGTCAGTTTTTACTGGGTATTGAGTTCTCAAAGCCACCCAGAGCCTGGGGGCCAGGCATTCAAGAGGTTCCGCTGTAACGACCTGTACGGTTCCGGCGACTGTTTCCAACCGGGCTAATTCATGGGGTTCCAAGTGTGCAACCAAACACGCTTTTACGTCTCCCATGGCCAGCACCTGCCCACTAAAGGTTTTTAGAAATTCTCTTATCCAGTTATTTCCTCCGTTTGTGGCTTCTGGCAGTGTGGTTTTTAGCAGTGCTTGGTCTGCATAGGACAGTGGGTTGTACTGTCTCTCCTTTATTTGTCCCACACTGGTCCTAGTTTCTATCAGGGGGAACTGATCAGGAGCCTCATTCTTCTGTCCAGACCTCAGCTAATAATGACCTGTCCCTTTTTTGTCCATATACCCGTTCTGTATCTTGGGTCAAGTCACGTGGATACAGCATGTATGTTGGTGTAGCCCCCCCCTTGTTCTGTGTCGCTGTCCAATTGTAAAACAGAACAGCTTGTTTTCGGTCTGGCTCCATAATTTTTGTTTCTGTACTAGTGTGTTTAGGACGCGGTTTGTTACAACTGTGTTGCGGCCCGTGTTCTAATCCTTCCAAGGCTTCTATCCGTTCTGTGGCTTGCTCTCCCAACTGTTTCAGGACCTTTGTTAGTTGTGTTGTATCATATGGTTTGGTTGTTTGTTCTTCCAGATATCTTATCATGTCCCTGTCATCCACTTTCTTAACCCCCATGCTCTATCTCCCTCACTCCCTCCTGTGTCTCCATACTCTGTCCTTGACTCTACTTCACTGGCTTTAACGGTTAATTTGGAGTCTCATCTTTTAATTCATTCAACGTACTTTTCATTTCTTTTAACTGCTCATCTCTTACCGCTTCTTTATATGCTTGCTCAACAGCCTCCTCTGGCGTGGGTTTTTAATTCACATGTAAGCATGCCTTTGGTTACAATCATTTGTGGCATCAGTACAAACAAATTATTTGGGCTATATTGTTCATTAGAGTTCTTCATTAATTTTCTTTCTTTCCCTTTGATAACCTTCCCGATTTTTCAAATTGTGTCATCAGCTGAATCAATTGTCTTTGTTTGGTTTTTATATTTTAGAGAGTTCCCGTATAGAGTGGTTGTCGGTGGGGGGGCCCCCCCTAAGCCACCGAACAGACCATCTGTTGTTACGTCTCTGCACCATTTTTCAAAATCTTTAAGCTACTGTTTTGCTCTCTTCTCCAGGAAGGATCCTTTTATTCTGTCCCTCCTTTCCTTTATATGGGCTCCTAAAGTCCCTGGTTCAGCTGTGTCCTGAATCACACATACTGTGTTCTCATTCACACACTCTGGCCAGCTGAGAGGTACGGCACACTATGTCCCGAGTTCTCAGCCCAAGTGACCATTCACGTAAGGACCCGGTCACGACACCAGAGCTTATTTAGACCATTGAACAGCTTACTTCAACAGACAGTGGACTTATGTTATCACTGTTAGGTTTCCGTCCACCCGCTGCTTCGGCATGCTCTGAAGATCTCACTCACAACAGTAAAAACAAAAAACACCTTTTTAATACCTACATAAACCTCCTAGGCTCTTTTATCTTTCTCTATTTCTGCTATTTTATAATGATTTCTTATTTTTTTATTCTATTACCTCAGAGGGTGTCTTTTACACTCAGACACACAGGCAATATCGGGCCCAAATCGTCTGAATGAGAGACCTCTAAATTCTTCTCCTGTACTTCTCCTATTCCTACTCCCTTACCTCATTTCCCTTCGGGGATGAATTAAGTAATCTATCTATCTACTCAGACATCGAAGTGGTAGCTTTTATTCTCTGAATATCCAGGGGATCCACTGCCTAAATATTCAGACAAAGGGGGCCTTCTAAACCCTAACTCCTAGTCTGTTCTACTCGAGCACTCGGAGTGGCAGCTTTTTTTCTTTGAACACCCAGGGGATCCACATGCCTAAGTATTCAAACAAAGGGAGGCCTTTTAAACCCTGATTCCTAGTCTCTTCTACTCAAGACCCTCAGAGTGGTGGCTTTTATTGTTTGAATACCTAGGCGATCTACAAGCCTAGATATTCCGACAAAGGGAGACCTTTTAAACCCTAACTCTTTTAGTCTTATCTACTCAGACACTCAGAGTGGTAGCTTTAATTGTCTGAATACCTAGGCGATCTACAAGCCTAGATATTCCGACAAAGGGAGACCTTTTAAACCCTAACTCGTTTAGTCTGGCTACAGGGCGTTCGGAGTGGCAGCTTCTATTCTCTGAATACATAGGCGATCTACGAGCCTGAATATTTAGACAAAGGGGACCTTCTAAACCCTTAACTCCTAGACGGCGGTCCTTTTTGGGGGCTGATCAGACCCCTCCGGCCTCTTAACCGTGCACTCGGCCCTTTTTCTTATCTTATCTTCTTTTCTGGCCTTTTCTCATAAACTCAGAGGGCAGCTTTTACATCCAGCCAATCAGGCAATATCCAGCCTGACTATCTGGACGAGGGGACCTTCTAAACCCTTCTCTGGTAGACTAATCCGTACGTATTCTCTGTGTTTTATTCTTACAAACAGTACTACTGTTGAAACATGCTCTCACAGCCACGAGATGTCTCATAAGACATGCAAAAATTTGGTTAAGAGGTTTTCTGCTCACCTTTTACTTAGTTGCGGCCGCTGACTGTAAGAGATGCTCCTCCAGTGTAATTACATTCCTTTCCTGGTATCCCGGACGAGCCCCCAATTTGTGAAGGAGGAATCTTTTCCTCTCCTTCAGCCCAGGATCTTTATACCGTTTGGAAAGGGTAGTTCACCTACGCACAAATCATATGACAATTTCTCACATTTTGGATATTTATTTGGTACACAGAGAATAGATATTGATTCAGCGCTGAGGCTTCGGTCAGTTCACCTTAGGGGTAAAAAGAGCAAAAAGCCCCACTTCAGGGGCGTACAGTGATCTTATTCTACCTTGACCCCGCCCGTAAGAAAATGGGGAGGAGTACTGCCTCTCATGTGTCAGTGAGTTTCTATGTGTAGCCGATTGGCTTTATCTGGTCTCCAGCATGTGAGATATTTAGGTGTAATGTGTCCTAGTCTGTGAGTAAGCTGTAGCGAAGCTAAACACAACGATTGATATGGTGAGATAGCGTAAGTAACATTCTACTTGATTCTTCCCAAGTTGATACACAGGCTGGAGGCCTTATTAACCCCTTTAAACCCAACAGACTATATGGAGAAGGACGAGAACCGTGTGGCGGAGGTGGACAGCCGGCTCTCTTCGTCGGTGAGCAAACTGGCAGCAAAGCACGTCCAGCTGGAGGACAAAATTGCCGACATGACAGGTCGCGCAGAGACAACCTACGGGTGCACGGAGTCCCTGAAAACGCAGAGACATTGCATGTACTTGCTTTCCTGTCGGATGCCATACCAAAGTGGTTTCCTAACCTGAGCTCTGTTGAAATTATGCGCGCACACCGCGTAGGTGCCCCCAAAGAAGACACGAATGGCAGACCTGTGCCTCGCACCATCATCCTTAAGCTGCTGCGCTTCACAAACAGAGATAAGATCCTGAAAGCAGCGGGGGGTGTGGCCTTGGAGTTGGAGGGAAGGACCATCCGCTTCACCCCGGACTACAGCCCACACACCTTCAAGCGCAGGCTGGCCTTTTCCGAGGCAATGGATGCTCTGCAGAAACTGGACTTTCGCACTTTTCTACTCTATCCTGCTAAACTTAAGGCGACACGAGGAGGAGTGAACCATCTTTTCAGCACCCCACGGGAGGTAAAGGATTTCATCAATTCTCTCGGTGAATAGTCTACAACTACACAGGTAATCCGACCAGCTGACTAGTTTAATGCTTAATGTTCTGCATGTAGGCTAATAGGCAACTTTGACCAGATGTCTGGTGTGGACTACCAGGCATAGCCTGCGATGACATTCTCACTGATTTTCTACAGGGAGATTTTTGGTTATTTATTTTATTTTATTAGTTCATTTTACTCTCTTTTCAATGATAAAAGCCGGCTTAACATGCTTTACAATGACCCTACATTGCCTATGTTCTAACTGTAAAGATACGTGAATGTTAACAGACTCTAGCTCTTCATGCTCTGAATAAGTTCAGCTGGCCTCATATATATATTCCTCTTTCTTGTTTTTGTTCTTCTGCTCAGTTAGTAGCACCAATCTCACAATCTTGCACAATGCTACGGATTTAATGTTGCTGTTGTTAGTTTATTTTCTGTTTTATTTTTGTTTGGGATCTCGAGCTCTGTTTTCAAAAAGAAAGGCTGGTGTTATAGTGCTGGCATGTTGCCAGCTTTACTATAAATTGTTAAATTTTACCAGCCATGCTCTATTTGTACTCAGTACTAATATGCACCTATTACTTAGAACATGTTTGACCACTCTGTGTAGCTCATTTTCAATTATTATGATCAGTACTATGGTATGATATAATAATTGTAATTGTTGGGAGGGGGACCTGCGCGCGAGCTGGGAAGGAACACGCCTCTCGAGGATCACAGGTCCAACTTGTGGAGGGAAGTCGGGCTCCCTACGAGGAGTCAAAGTTTGTTTTTGTTTTCTCTATGTTTTCACATTTGTGTGGGTTTTTGTCTTCAAGCCCTCTCTCGTTCATTGGAGAGTGGCAGGTTCATGGCGACAGGGAGTTTGGGGTGGGATGGATCTCTCTCAGCATTTTAATTTCACATTTTGGTCAATCAGCTGCACTATAGGTTGTTTCTCCACGCTGCATCTTGTATATCTCACTATACTAGCCTCTATTAGTCATTATGAGTAGTATGCATGTAATTAGCTGGAATGTAAACGGGCTGAATGGTCAAATTAAGCGTACAGCTTGCTTAGACCTCTTACGCAGACAACATGTGGATGTTGCCTTTATACAGGAGTCCCACTTAAGAACTATAGATGTCCACCGATTTTCAAACAAACACTATTATGTGGCTGCCTCAGCATCACTGGACACCAAAACTAGGGGTTCACTAGTAGTATTGAGGCTTCAAGCATCAAAAGACTTTCAGAACTTTCTGTCAGTACTTAGCTTAACAGACCTTTACTGTATTGTCAACCCTACATCTAAACAATACACTTTTTATTCAGCAAGACATCAGAGTTTCTCCAGAATAGATTATATATTAACTTCAGCTACTTCCCTTTCTGAAATACACGATGTTGTTATCAAGCCTTGTTCTGTATCAGATCATAGCATTGTCGCTTCACGCTCCTAGGTACACCCCTTAGAGCTCCTTGCTGGTGGTTCAATGCCTCATTGCTTAAAAATGGAAATTTTTTCACTTTTCTCAGAGAAAAGTTAAACACTTTCATAGACGTTAATGCAGGCTCAGTAGATGATCCTAGATTTGTATGGGATGCTATAAAGGGTTGTATCAGGGACTCTTCAATCTCATTCTCATCCCACCTTAATAAGAGCAGATTAAACAAGATAACTGAACTGGAGAATACTCTCACCCAGCTAGAGGTCCAACAACAAACCATGTATTCTAAGGCATTACAAGGCAGAATAGCTGTGACAAGAACGGAGTTGAACTCTTTGTTAAGATGTAGGAAAGAGTTTTTAATGCACAGAACCAGAAGAACATATTATTTCAATGGCGCCAGACCAAGTCACCTTTTAGCCCCAAGACTGAAAAAACATGAAAAATATTCAAATATTACACCCATTAAAACACCTCTTTGCGCCCTAAGCAATCCACTTGATATCAATTTGGAATTTAAATCTTTCTACTCATCTCTTTACAACTCTGAAATCTCCCTTGATGCGGAGGCGTGTGCAGATTTTTTTCAGGATCTAAATCTACCTTCTCTGTCTGACAATGAATCAGAATTACTCAATACCCCAATTTCTCTAGAAGAATTGAGGAAGGCTCTTGTTAATATGAAAAAGGGCAAATCCCCAGGGTGGGAAGGAATTCCACCTGAGCTATATCTTACTTTCTGGGATGTACTGGGAAAACCACTATTGGATATGATTAATACAGCCATTGATAAGGGCGCATTTAACTCTAGCATTAACACAGCTATAATTACAGTTTTGCCCAAACCAAATAAATATTTAACTAAATGTGGTAACTACCGACCTCTCTCCCTCCTGAATGGGGATATTAAACTATATGCTAAAGTGCTTGCAACCAGATTGGAGATACATCTTACAAAACTTATACACAACAACCAAACTGGTTTTATCAGAACTCGCCTAGCATCTGACAATGTGCGCCGCCTGTTACACATCATCCATGCAGCTAGTAGCATTGATCCCCCTTGCTCGGTTCTGTCGTTGGACGCTGAAAAAGCGTTTGACCGGTTAGAATGGGAATATCTCTGGACAGCGTTGGACAAATTTGGACTAGGTATACATTTTATTAATATGATTAAGGTTTTACATGCAAATCCCTCAGCAATGGTCTGCACAGGCCACATCTGCTCTGCTCTGTACCCAATATCACGTTTTGCTCTTTCCCTTGAGCCACTGGCGCAGAAAATAAGACAACATCCATCAGTATATCCCATCACTTTTTGTAATACAGAGCATCGTATATCCTTGTACACTGATGACATCCTTCTTTATGTAGGCAGTGCTGGTTCCTCAATCCCACATTTGCTTTCCTCTTTTGATACATTCAGCTCACTCTCTGGATACAAAATTAACTGGAAAGTCAGTGTTGATGCATTTAAACTCAGCTGCAATTCAAGTTCACCTGCCACCTCATATATCAGTAGTTAAAAGCTTTAGATATCTTGGGGTTGAAATTTTTCCCCTCCACGTCGTCCATTGCAATAAAACATTTTCAAGGTATACTATATATTCAAGGTGTTAACTGCAGATACTGTACTAACTGTAAGCTAATTGTGCTAAATGTAGGCTAACTGTGCTAATTCCCATGATCCCAGTGTCCCACATATTTTCAACCCCGGCATTAGCTGACATAGCCCCTTCAAAGTTTCTCAGAGGGAATTGTCGAAAAATGTCCCATTGAAAATGAATGGGACAGACGAAAAAAATAACCCAAAAAAGACAGTTTTTCAAAGGTCTATTGCTCAGGCATACTTTCACCACATTTGAACTTGAAAATGTAGACACGAGCCTTGTGTATTGGTGTATTATTTTCTCGTTTTGATAGGTCTTATCGTTGTTGATCAATCACTGTTCAGTGACCATGATCTTTTTGAAAAATCTCGTTTTAGAGTGCGGAATGTTGGTACTTAGAGTGAGAGAGTGTGTGTGAAATCGCCTGACATTTTTCTCTTTACATGCTCGTCCCGGCCACAATTTACACACTAGACACATGATTTTTTCCACATTTGTAGACAAACTTGTTGTGTCTCCAAGTGTCTCTCACAAAGTGCTTGCAAAGCAGTGAGACATACAGAATTCAAATTGCGAGCCTCTGTTCACGGTAAAGTACCTGCCTGCTTTCCATTCGCTCCAATGTAAAGATTTTCTGTGAGAAGGAGAAGGGACCTTTGTGTTTAACTCGCGAGTGTGTCCAAAAGATTTACTCCAGGAGGACAAAAAACAAATCAATGTCTTCAGGGAGGTCTTACGACATCCACGGTCTGCTTGTTTTTCTGATAGGAGCTACCGTTTTGTTATAGTGAGCCCAAATGTGAGGCAAGCGAAAAGGCGGGAAATCTAGCTCTTTTCTGTGTCCTGACTCACACATAGACTCACACATAGACTCACACACTCCGCGCACTGTGTCCTGACTCACACATTGACTCACACATAGACTCACACACTCCGCGCACTTCCGTAGCCCCTTCAAAATTTCCCAGAGGGAATTTTCGAGTTGGGGATCCAAGCAGTGAAGCTGCAGGAACCCTATTGTTTTGTTAGTGTTATTGGGGTCCAATCAGCGAAGCTGCTGGAACCCATTGTTTTTCTATGTTTTCTTCTTATTGGGGTCCAAGCAGCGAAGCTGCTGGAACCCATTGTTTTTTTATGTTTTCTTCTTCTTCTCCATCTTGTTATTGGGGGTCCAAGAAGCGAAGCTGCAGGAACCCCATTGTTTTTGTTAGTGTTATTATTATTGGGGTCCAAGCAGCGAAGCTGCTGGAACCCATTGTTTTTCTACGTTTTCTACGTTTTCTTATTATACGTTTTTGTTAGTGTTATCGGGGGTCCAAGTAGCGAAGCGAATCCTTGGATCATGCTGAGTTCAACCTTACCTATGACGTGATGACGCTTCGTGATAGATTTTCCGCCATTTTGGATTTTGTCAAAAACCTTTAAAAAGATTCACGGGTCGCAAATTTTTTCGGATTCTCACGAAAATCTGCACAGACTATCTTCAGAGCAATCCACACAAAAGTTACTAGATGGGATTTTTAATTTCCACTTCGTTCGTCTGCTGCGGCCAATCGACATCAGCGGGGAATGCGCCGTTTTCCATGTGAGCTCATATCTGGGCAACGGTGTGACATATTGACATCCAATTTGGCAGCATGGGTCCTGACCCGGTCCAAAGTGGACACCATGAATTTGGTGTCATTTGGCCTCTAGGGGGCGCTGTAATTAGAAACACATTGTTTTTGCTCATAACTCTTGATGGGTATATATTTGAAATGACTTTGTGACATCCACAGGTACTGTGGGGTGCCCCATTGATAGGTCACGAGAACTTTTCGTGTTAGCCAATAGTCGGCGGCGCCGCCAAACAGGAAGTTTGCTCGTATCTCGGCGACGCTTTGACTTCCGAAGACCAAACTTGGTCGGACTCTTCAAGACTCCATCCGAAATGCGTATTAAAAATTCAGTGTCATTCGGCCTCTAGAGGGTGCTGTAATTAACAAATTGCATTTTTGCTTTTTTCTCTTGATGTGTTAGGTTTCAGAGTAAATTTTCATGTTTACCTAAACTGTGGAATGTCCCCCTTCAGGATCTGGCAAAACTTTTCAGGAAATTGCAAAACTTTGTCCGCCATATTGACTTTCGATTCGCTCAAAACTTCTCGTCTAGCCTTATGGCCGATTGGCCCATGTGCTTGGACCCCCTCATTGCTGTATGCAGCTATATTTGGGGGTCCAAGCAGCGAAGCTGCAGGAACCCCATTGTTTTTGTTAGTGTTGTTATTATTATTATTATTATTATTATTATTATTATTGGGGGTCCAAGAAGCGAAGCTACAGGAGCCCCATTGTTTTTGTTAGTGTTATCATTGGGGTCCAAGCAGCGAAGCTGCAGGAACCCATTGTGTTTCTACGTTTTATTATTATTATTATTATTATTGGGGTCCAAGCAGCGAAGCTGCTGGAACCCATTGTTTTTCTACGTTTTCTTCTTCTAATTATCGAGGCAATGCAAAGCGATGCCTCTATACTGTTATTGCTCGGCGTTTATTATCGAGGCAATACAACGCAATGCCTCTATATTGTTATTGCTCGTGTTTATTCTTTTTAACTTTCTTCCGGCGCAAATTTCGGCGCGCTTCTTGTCCCAGAGTTCCTGAGCGATATGGACAATGTTATATCAAAAGGTGCGACCCGATCGGGAATCGTGTGCTATGACTTTTATAAGGGATTGATGAAACGGGGTGAGAATAAACAACAAAAAAGTGAGATCGTCACATTCCCATTCGTCCCATAGGAATGAATGGGAAAGCCAGAAAAAAGCGCCAACATTCCGAAATCGCCTTGCTCGCTTTGCTGAATGATTACTCGGCCATGCTTTGGAGTAGAGATATTCTGAAAAGTTTGTACGAGGCACGACAAGTGTAGCTTTCTTTTCCACAAAACAGCGTTTCTGTACCTGCTAAAAAAGTTGAAATTATCGTTTAACATGGGACCCTATGGCCGCACTCTAATCGCACTCTAGCGGGAGGATTTTTCAGTTTTAACCGAAAAAAAGTGGTTCAAAGTTGTCTCGCGGCCACAAATTTGGAGCTACAGAAATAAAAATTACATAAAAACGTAGGAATTTATGTTGGTTTTCCGATGGTGCGTCTCTGATTCGTTTAAGTCCTACGGTTTGGACTCCAGGCCCTTCCAAGCGAGGAGTGCGACCAACATTCCACCCATCCGTTCCCATGTGAAATAAAAGTCAGATTTGGGGTGAAAAACGGCAACGCGAGGTGTTCTCTCTCTCATCACAGCGGCCACAGTTTTGGCCATACGTGTGTGGAACCAACAATAAATTGAAGAGGACACTCGTCTGATGCTCACATTTTCCCTGTACGACCTATCGTTGGGGAGTTATGAACATTTGTTCGGAGGCCAAATCCTAGGGTACAGAGATAGCTACCCCCCTATGTAAGCTGTGAGAGAGAAGGAGAGGGGCCGTAACCATGGTTACAAAACCCACACGCACGGAGGAGCTCCCAGCAATGGAGGAGGAGGGAGGATCTCATAGTGACAGCATTATATAGGAAGTAGGGTCTAATTAACAGCAGGTGTGTACCTGCTCATGATGTTTGCTGTAGTACCTAAGGAGGGGGGCTTTTACTGTAGTACTGGACTCCACAATTAATGAAGTAACTGAGTACTTGTCCCCTAGTACTGGACTCCACATTAATAAAGTAACTGAGTACTTTTACTCTAGTACTGGACTCCACATTAATAAAGTAACTGAGTACTTTTACTCTAGTACTGGATTCCACAATTAATGAAGTAACTGAGTACTTTTACTCGACTACTGGACTCCACCATTAATAGAGTAACCGTAGTACTTTTACTCTAGTACTAGACTCCACCCGTTATCAAGTAACTGAGTACTTTTACATGACTACTGGACTCCACCATTAATAGAGTAACTGAGTACTTTTACTCTAGTACTAAACTTCACCCGTTACTTGATAACGTCACTCACACCGCCAAATCATTATGACCACCTTAGACATGGACAGAGATGGTGAATGAGGCCAGATCTCACTCCACAGACACCCCACTGTAGCGTGAGACCACCTGCTCCTTCCGCACACCCAACTGAGCAGCCAACCCTGACCTCATATTAAAATAAGTCTGCCAAAACATTATGACCACTCAGGCTATTACAACACTACAATGGGGCGGGGACCGTTATTGACCCGACACTAGTAGCACAGCTGCAGTTCTGGACTGCTAACTGACACAATGCTGGATCTCAGAGAACCTGCCAAAACATCATGACCACCTCAGATGTTGGCGATATTGCCAGTACGCGGCACAAGCAGCATTGCCTCGTTCAAAATTTCCCCTTGGGAATTTTCTAGTTTCCGAGGCAATGCAACGCGGTGCCTCTATATTGTTATTGTGCATACTTATTCTTCTTAAACTTCTTCCGGCGCATTTTTCGGCGCGCTGCTTGTCCCAGAGTTCCTGAGCGATATGGACAATGTTATATCAAGACTTGGGACTTGATCGGGAATCGTGTGCTATGACTTTTATAAGGGATTGATGAAACGGGGTGAGAATAAACGACAAAAAAGTGAGATTTTCGTCCCATAGGAATGAATGGGAAAGCCAGAAAAAAGCGCCAACATTCCAAAATTGCCTCGCTCGCTTTGCTGAATGATTACTCGGCCATGCTTTGGAGTAGAGAAATTCTGAAAAGTTTGTACGAGGCACGACAAGTGTAGCTTTCTTTTCCACAAAACGGCGTTTCTGTACCTGCTAAAAAAGTTGAAATTATCGTTTAACATGGGACCCTATGGCCGCACTCTAATCGCACTCTAGCTAGAGGATTTTTTAGTTTTAACCGAAAAAAAATGGTTCAAAGTGGTCTGGCGGCCACAAATTTGGAGCTACAGAAATAAAAATGACATAAAAACGTAGGAATTTTTGTTGGCTTTCCGATTTTTGTTGGCGTCGTCCTACGGTTTGGACTCCAGGCCCTTCCGAGTGAGGAGTGCAACCAACATTCCGCCCATCCGCTCCCATGTTAAAAGAAGTCAGATTTGGGGTGAAAAACGACAGCGCGAGGTGTTCTCTCTCTCGTCACAGCGGCCACAATTTTCTCTGTACATGCGTGGAACCAACATTAAATTTAAGAGGACCCTCGTCTGACGCTCACAATGCGTTCATTTTCCCCGTACAACCTATCGTTGGGGAGTTATGAACATTTGTTCGGAGGCCTAATCGTATGGTACAGAGATAGCTACCCCCCACTTACATAAGAACTAAAGTTCTTATGTAAGCTGTGAGAGAGCAGGAGAGGGGCCGTAACCATGGTTACAAAACCCACACGCATGGAGGAGCTCCCAGCAATGGAGGAGGAGGGAGGATCTCATAGTGACAGCATTATATAGGGAGGAGGGTCTAATTAACAGCAGGTGTGTACCTGCTCATGATGTTTGCTGCAGTACCTAAGGAGGGGGGCTTTCATTAACACAACAGCTGTGTACCTGCTGGCCATCATAATGGAACACTAAATCACTCACACCGCTAAATTATTATGACCACCTTAGACATGGACGGAGAAGGAGAAGGAGGCCACTCACTCCACAAACACCCCACTGTAGCGTATGACCACATGCTCCTTCCGCACAACCAACTGCGCAGCCAACCCTGACCTCACATTCAAATAAGTCTGCCAAAACATTATGACCATCCAGGCCATTACGGCAATAAAATGGGGCAGGGACCGTCATTAACGCGACACTCGTGGCCCAGCTGTGGTTCTGGTCTCTCTACCGACACAATGCTGGATCTCAGACAACCTGCCAAAACATCATGACCACCTCAGATGTTTGCCATAGGTCGAACTCGGCATTAGTCGGCACAAGCAGCATTGCCTCGTTCAAAATTTCCTCTTGGGAATTTTCTAGTTATTATTATTCTTCCGTCTTCTGCCATTGGAGTCTATGGCAGTCCATAGAACCATATGGTAAAAAGTTGTCTAATTTTGCACATTGATTAAGGACAGTAGGATCTTTAATTTGCCTGAGTTATATGTTGCCAGTAAGTACGCTCTAGTGCCACCAATGGGTCAAAGTTGGAAGTACATTTGTGCACGTAACTTTTGAACTGTACGCCCGAAATTTACAAACAAGGTGTCTTTGTGATCCTTGGATGATGCTGAGTTCAGCCTACCCTATGACGTCAAAATGAGTCATGATAGATTTTCCACCATCTTGGATTTTGTCAAAAACTTTTTAAAAGTTTCACGCATCGCAAATTTTGTCCGATTCTCACAAAAATCGGCACAGACTATCTTTAGACCAAGCTGCACAAAAGTTACAAATTGCTATCCTTGCCGTCACATGTGTACGCCCACCACAGCCAATCAAATGTGGCGGCGGAGGCGGCGTTTTCGATGTGAGCTCATATCTCGGCAACGGTGAGACATATTGACACCACATTTAAGAATATGGGTCCTGACTCGGTCCCAAGTGGACACAATGAATTTGGTGTTGTTTGGCCTCTAAGGGGCGCTGTAATTAGAAAAACGTCTTTTTTGCTCATATCTCTTGATGGGTTTGTATTTGAAATGACTTTGTGACATCCACACGTACTATAGGGTGCCCCATTGATAGTTCATGCCAAGTTTTGGTGTTAGCCAATCGTTGTCGGCGGCAACGCCGCCAAACAGGAAATTTGCGCGTATCTCGGCGACGCTTTGACTTGCAAAGACCAAACTTGGTCGGACACTTTGGGACTCCCTCTGAAATGCGCAATAAAAATTTGGTGTCGAAATTAACAAAATTGCGTTAGGATTTCCCACTAGACTTTCATGCACGCTGATACTGTGGAATGTCCCCTTTCAGGATCTGGCAAAACTTTTCACGCTATCGTAAGGATTTGGCCACCATATTGGATTTTGTCAAAAACCTTTAAAAATTTCACGCGCCTAAAAATTTTCTCCAATTCTCACAAAAACCATCACAGACTATCTTCAGACCGAGCTGCACAAAAGTTACTTAGTGGCATTTTCATTTTCCAATCCGTTTGCCCGCAACAGCCAATCAAAATTGGCGGCGAAGATTCCAGACGGGATGTGAGGTCATATCTCGGGAACGCTTTGACATATTGCAATAAAATTTGCCTGTACGTCTCCAGCACCCATGGAGACATGCCAAATTTGGTGTCATTTAGGCACGAGGGGGCGTTTTTGCTCTTTTGATGTATTAGGATTTCCGAGTACATTTTCATGTTTACTGATACTGTGGAATGTCCCCTTTCAGGATCTGGCAAAAGTTTTCACGCAATCGGAAGAATTTGGCCGCCATATTGGATTTTGTCAAAAACTTTTAAAAAGTTTCACGGGTCGCAAATTTTGTCTGATCCTCACGAAAATCGACACAGACTATCTTCAGACCGAGCCGCACAAAAGTTACCTAGTGGTGTTTTCATTGTCCAATCCATTTGTCCGCAATAGCCAATCGAAATAGGTGGCAAAGGTTCCAGACGGGATGTGAGGTCATATCTCGGGAACGCTTTGACGTATAGAAATTAAATTTAGCAACACGTCTCTAGAGCCTGCCCCAAGTACACATGCCAAATTTGGTGTCTTTAGGCCACTCGGGGGTGTTGCAGGTAGTAAAAGTGAAGCCAGCGAAGGTTCCAGATGGGATGTGAGGTCATATCTCAGGAACGCCTTGACGTATCGAAATAAAATTTTCCCATGCGTCTCCAGCACCCATCCCAAGGAGACATGCTAAATTTGGTGTCATTAGGCCACTCCGGGGCACTGCAGTCAGCAAAAATGTTGCGTTGTCTCATATACCTTAATGTATTTGGATGTAGACCTGAACTGCTTTTCATTTCCCACTAGGGGGAGCTCAAAGACCACACATTTTCTACTGTCTCTTCATATGAACTACTGCTGGCCCATTTTTTTTACATCTGTCCCCCCAGGGCGAACTCAAAGGCCACACATTTCGGCCCGGCGGAATATCAGGTCATATCTCGGGAATGCTTAGACATATCGAAATGAAATTTAATAATCCGTCTCCAGACCCTGTCCCTGCCCCAAGGAGACATGCCAAATTTGGTGTCATTAGGCCACTCGGGGCTGCTGCAGGTAGCAAAAATGTCACGTTCCCTCATGTCACTTGATGTGTTTGGATATAGACCTGAACTGCTTTTCATTTCCCACTAGGTGGAGCTCAAAGACCCACATATCTCCCACCAGGGGGAGTTCAAAAGCCAGACATTGGGCCCGACGGGAGATGAGGTCATATCTCAGGAACGCATATCAAAATGCAATTTAGCACTATATCTCCAGACCCCACCCCTATGACACATGCCAAATTTGGTGTCATTAGGCCATTCGGAGGCGCTGTAGGTAGCACAAATGTCGTGTTGCCTCATATCGCTTGACGTGTTTGCATGTGGGCCTGAACTACTTTTCATTTCCCACTAGGGGGAGCTCAAAGACCACACATTTTCAATTGTCTCTTCATATGAACCACTGCTGGTCAATTTTTTCACATCTATCCCGCAGGGTTCATTTGAAAATTTCTTTTTAAATGAACCGCTGACAGCCGGGTTTTTTCATCTCCCCATGGCGTTATTTTGCTGTATGGAGTCCATAACTGCTTGGACCCCTCATTGCTGCTTGCAGCTATATTCATAACAGAATTGCTATGATTGACGATTTTAATTGTGATAATAGATTATGAGGATGACATGGCAGTTATGTTTGGCCCATACATTAGTAAATTCAATTATTGTTATGGTTAAAGCCTTTTTTTCAGATAAAAAAAGATTAAATATTATAGAATGTATTTATTTAAAAGGGTGTGTGTTAACATTTCCAAGAAAATTTCTTTCATGGTCTGAGGGAGTTATTAATTTGTTCATGGAGTAGGAAAAAATTTGGGTAAGAAATTGATGAATCCCAGATTTGTGCGTTAAACGTGTGTGCACACAGTTTTAGCAAGAATTAAAGCAAATCTGTTGCTAACTTCATCCATGACATGGATGTGGACATTGCAGATTCCTACAAATATTTGGGGATTGTTTTTGAGACAATTTGATGTCAATACAGAGGTGAGTGCCAAAGGACAATAAAAGATTAATCTTCTCAGAAGGCTGAACTAATGTAATGTAAGTAGGAGGGTACAGTGCTTGTTTTAGAAGTCTTTTATCAAAAGACGTTTAACTTTTTCATTCATTTCTTGGTTCAAATGGCATGGGTGTAAAAGACAAAAGCTTGCTGAATAAAATTTTGAAGGTATGTTCCAAAATAAGTGGGATGCAGCAGGAAGACTTGCCCGAAAGGGTGGTCAGCAAAGCTAAGGGTATTATTGTGTAACATGAATCCTGCATCCTAGCTGCAAACTTTCAGCTTATAGAAGGCGTTTTAAAACTCCATCTAGGAAAACAAATCATTATTCCAAATCTCGTATCCCCTATGCTATTAGACTTTTAAATTCAAATCCATCCATGTGGGAATGAACCCGATTTCTTACTTTTAATAAGTACCTTTAACAAATACTAATACTCTGTATTATGTTGATGTTTTTCGAGCTAAAGAATTTGCTGTTTTAAATTTTGCACTGTTACTTCAACTTTTTTTTCATATCTTCAGTCTGAAGTTAAAAGGTTAGAGTTAGGGGCTTTAAACATAAAAGACAGAGGACCTGACTACAGTTATAGCTACATCCTTACCTAAAGTAAGCACACATACAAAAGCTAGAAGTATAAAGCTGGGAGATTTTAATGTTTAACTAAACACACAGTTTTTCATGATTTTTTTCAAGTGAATAAATTCATCAAAGTGAAATTAAGACCACAATTACAAAACTGAAAATACAACTCTAATTATGATATTTTATTTCACATATAGCACAACGTCTTTCTGCTATAGTCACAAGTTGTATAATGTGTTATGTACATTTAAGTAATGCATGTTAAAAAGCAAAGCATATCTTGCAACAAACCCATGTCATATAGGGGGATCTTACAGCTTTGGTCCACTTCAACAATAACAACATTATTTTGTGTAATTGACCTTGTTAATTCAGTTGTATACAATTAATCTGTATGACACATTACACAACAAACTGGAAATGGTGACTCAGTGTGTATACAGGAGTAAACTGAAAAATCAACAAGTATTTTTTTGTTGTTGTTTGTTTGTTCAGTCTTAGTCATTTCTGTGGCTAGCTGCATAAAGACTTCTTAGATTGGTCAGATTGGTTACATTGGTTATTACTAGTCAGATACAATTCAAATATTTAAGATGCAGAAAAGTGTCTCAGTTTCTGGTTTACCACTGCAGTTTAGTTATGACAGGATAGTAGTATTTAAAGTCAGGTGATATATATATATATATTTGCTAACAATCCTCGTGTCGGCTTGTTTCATGACACAGACACTTAAGCAGTTTGAGATCTAGGAAAGTTAGAGGCCATGTCAACACCTTGTGATGTTTTTCATGTTTTTTACCTAAACCATTTTTGTAAGTCAGACTGCATCCTGCTGAGGATGGAGATGGGGATGCTGTCATCAAGGAGTGTCATTGCTAAAGGATGGGGCTGCCAGGTCTAGGTGGGAGTAACATCCACATGTTAAAGCCATGGTTACTCATACATTGATCATATTAGTTGTCAATTAGTTTGTAGAATAATGGGTAAAGGTAGTGGACAATGCAGCTTTGTTTCATCGACGTTTTCATTTACTCTTGTTTCACATCTTCTTTCAGTTTCCTCTTGATTCGAGAGTATGGGCTCAAAGTATCATCCATGATGAAATCATACAGGACCTTCACCCAAGATGTATATTGAGGAAGGTCATTGTAATACTCTGCTGCTATTTTCTTCACCTGGAAAAAAAGGGAAATCATTGGTGAATCCTATAGATAAGATTTCATGTTTGACACATTAATCATGATTCATTGTGGGTGGACAGAGATGAGAGAGCCAATGGACAGCAAAATGAATAGGTAAAATTAACAGTGATCAAGACAATGAGACAATGCCTTGCTAGCACTGGGGTTGTCTAAATAAGAACGTTAGGTACTGCTTTTGTGTTAAAGTGATAAAGTGACGAGTGCACATTTTCGTGGCGTGGTAAGGCACTCCTATTTCACCTGGCAACGACAAATACTATTTTCTGATTGGTTGATTGATTGAAGAATAAGTAGAGCAGCCTTCATTCATGGATTACTAATCTCTTTTAAAGTCTGTGTGGCGAGTTTTATTATTTTTCTGTGAGGGAAATGTCGTGTGGGGTGAGAGCGTGTGTCTCATGCTCAATGCATGAGACTTGAGAGCCCTGCTTAAACATACTTAAGGTGCTATGTCTGTAATGTCAACAGCAGCTCGACTGGCTACTGTAATAATTTTTTTCTCATTCATAAAACGCTACAATCAGGGACAGCTTTAGATGGGGGACAGGTCATTCAAAACGGGGCCTGCCCCCAGAAATCTGGTATATCTGGTCACCTTAAAAAACCCACAGAACTGACACGGCACCTATTTTAATGGAGGACCAGCTCTGCCAAAATAAATAAATAAATACCTACAGATATATGTCATTATTAATTAATTAAATACCTAAATATATGCCATAAATGCTATTTATTTATTTATTGATGCATGCACTTCACACGCACAACGAAATGTTATGCAGATGAGGGGGGCTGTCCACACTGGCTGAATTCTTCTCCTATTGGTTGGTTCTATTGGAGAGTGCACAGATTGTCTGGATTTGCCTTGCTTTTCACAGCGGGCCAGGTAGTTGGGGGTCCAAGCAGCGAAGCTGCAGGAACCCCATTGTTGGGGGTCCAAGTGTCTCTCACAATGTGCTTGCAAAGCAGTGAGACGTACAGAATTTAAATTGCGAGCCTTTGTTCACGGTAAAGTACCTGTCTGCTATCCATTCAATCCAATGTGAAGATTTTCTGAGAAAAGCAGAAGGGACCTTTGTCTTTAACCCGCGAGTGTGTCCAAAATATTTACTCCAGGAGGACAAAAAACATATCAAAGTCAGGAAGGTCTTACGACGCACACGGTCTGCTTGTTTTTCTGATAAAAGCTACCGTTTTGTCACAGTGAGCCCAAATGTGAGACCAGCGAAAAGGGGGGAAATCTAGCTATTTTGTGTGTCCCGGCTCCGCGTGCTTCCATTGTCATTGACGACCACTGTGAGTTGCCACGGCAACCCCTGAGCTGCAGCTCTGGGCCACAGCTGAGACCAGTTCATTAATCAGATGTCTCTGCTGTTAATAAAGCTGATCCCTGTGTCCCATACATTAATGTTACAACACACACCTTCCCACCCACACAGGTAACTTTGTAATTACAGATGTAAACACAGGTGCGCACAAGCGCGTCACACACATGGACACACAAACACACAGGTAACTTTATGTTATTAGAGCTACATACACACACACAGGTGCGCACGAGCGCACCACACACATGCACACACAAACACACAGGAAACTTCACGTTATTACAATTACAGATACACTCAGGAAGAGTAGGAGGATGTACAAACATGCGTGCGAAAGTGCGCATTTATCCCTCACACACAGGCTAACTGTGCTAACTGTAAGCTAACTGTGCTAAATGTGGGTTAAGTGTGCTAACTGTTATTCATGTGGGTCAAGTGTGCGACATGTGGGTTGACTGAACTAAATGTAGGCTAACTGCGCTAAATGTAGCCTAACTATGCAAACCATAAGCTAACTGTGCTAAATGTGAGTTAAGTTTGCTAAGTGCAGGTTAACAGTGCTCACTGTAAGCTAACTGGGCTAAATGTAGACAAAGTGTGCTAATTCCCATGTTGACAGAGACGGTACCTCCGGCATTAGCTCCCGTAACCCCTTCAAAATTTCCCAGAGGGAATTTTCTAATTATTATTATTCCGCTTTCTTCTGCCATTGGAGTCTATGGCAGCCCATAGAACCGTACGGAAAAAAGTTGTGAAATTTTGCACATAGCTTAAGGGCAGTCGTATCTTTTATGACTGAGTTACATGTTGCCAGTAAGTACGCTCTAGCGTAAATTTGGAGGTACATTTGCGCACGTAACTTTTGAACCATATGCCCGATTTTCAAAAACAACATACCGTTGGAATCCTTGGATCATGCTGAGTTCAACGTGACCTATGATGTCATGATGTGTCATGATAGATTTTCCGCCATATTGGATTTTGTCAAAAATCTTTAAAAGTTTTCACGGGTCGCAAATTTTGTCTGATTCTCACAAAAATCGGCACAAACTATCTTCAGACCAAGCCGCACAAAAGTTATGATATGGATTTTTTAATTTCCACTTTGTTCGCCTGCTGCGGCCAATTGAAATCAGCGGTAAACGCTGTTTTCGATGTGAGCTCATATCTCGGCAACGGTGTGACATATTGACATCATATTTGGTATTATGGGTCCTGACCCGGTCCCAAGTGGACACGATGAATTTGGTGTCACTTGGCCTCTACGGGACGCTGTAATTAGAAAAACATGGTTTTTGCTCATATCTCTTGATGGGTTTATATTTGAAATGACTGTGTGACATCCACAGGTACTGCGGGGTGCCCCATTGATAGTGTATGCCAACTTTTCGTGTTCCCCGTTGATGTTCCCTTTCAGGATCTGGCAAAACTTTTCACGCAATTGCAAGAATTTGGCCGTCATATTGGATTTTGTCAAATACCTTTAAAAAGTTTAACGGGTCGCAAATTTTGTCCGATTCTCACAAAAATCGGCACAGACCATCTTTAACTTAAAAGTTACTTAGCGGCATTTTCATTGTCCAGTCCGTTTGCCCGCTATAGCCAATCAAAATTGCCGGCGAAGCCACCAACCAGGACGTCAGCTCGTATTTCCGCCAACCCTTGGCCGATTCACTCAAAACTTCTCGTCAAGGCTTATGGCCGATGTGCTTGGACCCCCACATTGCTGCACGCGGCTATATTTTGATTTGAAATTGCACAGCAACGGCAGGCAGGAGCTAATATAGACATACCGGTATTAAAGTGTAGATGTCGGCAAATTCATGGACATAACAAAGAGTAGAAGCCGCATTTATGGACATAATAAAGAGTAGACACAGAATTGACTGCTCCAGTGAGAGAAACGTCGCCACTACCTTGGACCCGTCTAAACTCAGTCGCTAGCTGCAACTACTACGGTACTGAAGCTATACCGGAGCTCTGTGCAACGTTTCCTGTAAAATCAGCGGGCCGAACAAAACAGCACACAAGGAATTACTTTTCACAAGTAAGATTAAACATCTCTACTGGTTGTATTTAGTCGATTCAATGGTTACTTTCCTGTCATAATCTGTTCAGTCATGGCTAGCTAATTAGGGCTCACTCATGTATAATAGTTATGCTATGAAAGTTATATCTATGAAACTTTATAAATCATGTACACAAATGTAGATTACATCTGACATTATGAATGCCATTGTAAAAATAAGCCTAATGTGACTGGTATAACACTGACAATGAAATGGCGTTTTTCCTTCAGGCTGCTCTGGAGGTTTCAGGCCAGTTTTTGTAAAGTGTCTTGAGCTAATTTGTATTGTTATTGACGCTATATAAATAAAATTGAAATTAACTGACCATTGTATTTTACACAGGTTGGCACAGAGAGAACAACTGTATCCACCTCCAGCTAGTAAAACATTTCTCATGTCACATACCGATTCTACCTACTTTCATATACAATAACATTATGTGTTTTTAATGGTTCAGAGTAAATATGCTATGCTATATGATACAGATGCAGCCAGGATCACTTGGAGCTTCTGTTGAATTTAATCAGAGCCTCAGGTAGGGTTCATGCTTTTCTAATTACAACGTATTTTACAAATATATTTCTATTATGTTGTCATTGGTTGTGTCCGTGTTCCTTAAAATAAGCCTTCACCACATCACCAAACTCACCTCTCTTTCATTACAAAGTGACAGTAAAAGAAACCTGCTATTCAAAACTGTCCTCTTTCAGTGGTTCATGGGGCTCAAACCCTTTCACCAAGGAATAGATAAGATAGGTTAGATAAGATTATTAGGTTACATAAAATAAATAAGACTGATAAGAAAAGATAAAATAAGAAAGACAGGCTGCAGATATAATATATATTGCATAATATATATATTTTTTCAGTTTGTTACACATAACATTGTATGTCTACATATGTATTATATATTATGTGTATATATTGTGTATTGGTGTGACTAACTTAATGTTACAGATGTATTTAAGTATTTCAGATATCTTTTTCTGATATATATATGTGTGTGTGTGTGTGTGTGTGTTATATGACACACCACAAACATCATGTACCTGGACACAGACTCAAAATATTCTATTACTGTTAAGCCTACTGTCTGCGTGCAAAATATGAAAATAGTCATTGTCAATGTAAATATTAATCCTGTATGGTAGTCACATGTCTGACATTTGTAGCAAAGAAAACGGCAGGAAATCATTTGAGAACCCTGTGAGTTATGGTCACACTTTTAAACAGGTGAGTGAATGGAGATGATGACCACTCCAAGATGGCGGCCACATGGCTCGTCAGTTCCATAGATATGTGTGTGTGTGTGTGTGTGTATATATGTATATACATATATGTATACACAGACACACACACACACACTTGACAGATGTTATGAAGGCACTGCCACCTACGCTCTCACACCCATAACTCTCCAAATTCCATAGGTGTGCTGTCTGCTCCCAGATTTTTTTTTAATGGAAAAATAACAATACAGGAGTTATTCATAGGATTCTTATACAAATCAACACAAATTCACTAGTACAACAGAACAATAAGAAAATGAAATGTGGTCTTTTAAATGTAAGGTCTCTCTCATGTAAATCTCTTTTAGTGACTGATTTGATAACTGATCATCAGATTGATCTATTTTGACTGAAACGTGGCTGCAGGATGATGAGTATGTCAGTTTAAATGAGTCCATGCCACCCAGTCATAGTAACTATCACATTCCTCGAGGCACAGGCCAAGGAGGAGGAGTGGCAGCAATCTTCCACTCTGATTTATGTATTAATCTTAGACCTAAGCAAAGCTTTAATTAGTTTGAAAGCCTCTTAGTCTTGCTCATCCAGACTGGAAAACACGAAAACCAATTCTCTTTGTTGTGGTGTATCGCCCACCTGCTCCTCACTCAGAATTTTTATCTGAATTCTCTGAGTTTCTATGTGATTTAGTGCTTAGAACAGATAAAGTCATTATAGTAGGTGACTTTAACATCCATGTTGATGTTGGCAGTGACAGTCTTAGCTCTTCATTTATGTCATTACTAGCTCTATTGTCCAATCATTTCCTTGTAACATTTGAATTTACTATAAGTAATTACACAGAAATTGGAAAGACATTTCGCTATGGTAGACGCTTATCCAATGATGCTATAACTAGATATAAGGAATTAATTCCTTTTTACCTCAGTGATGTGGATGTCAGCAACCACAATTTAACTCCAACACAAATAGATTATTTTGTTGATAGCACGACAGCATCACTTAGCAAAACTCTGTCACATAAGATCATCAGCTATGCGTTATATTGCTAGATCCTACATGTTGCCTTCAGCTTGATGTACTGTATGTATCTATGACAGAAGTTTGTTTATCTTGTTTTCCTTTCTCTTTTCTCTCTATCTTCTCTGTTTCTACCGGGCTGGCCTTCAGCAGATGGGTCCCTCCATATGAGCTGGGTTCAGCTGGGGGGGGCTATGGCTCAGTAGGTAAAGTGGGATGTCCATGAACCGAACGGTTAGCGGCTATATAAGAGCAAGACCAAAAAAAAAACAAACGGTAATTAAATCTTTACTTAAATCACCCACTTTTGACCCAGATGTTTTAGCTAACTATAGGCCAATTTCCAACCTTCCTTTTATCTCTTAAGTTTTAGAAAGGGTTGTTGTCAATCAGTTGGTTGATCATTTAAACAGGTTTGTTTGAAGGTTTTAGAGCTCATCATAGTACAGAAACGGCTCTGGTTAAAATTACCAAAGATCTCCTCATGACTTCAGACGATGGACTTGTCTCTATACTTGTCCTGCTAGATCACAGTGCTACATTTGACTCTACTGGCCTCATCAACCAGCCCGGTTTTCATGGTCTGGAGTGCTGTGTATCAGACCTGTGGAGCTCCATAAACTACGTCTGCCCCAGTCTTCATGGCCTCCTCCAGTTGTTCACTCTTACCAGATGAACAATTCCCCAACCTGCCCATGATTCCTGTTATACTCTCAAACTGTCTCATAGATCATCAGCTATGTGTTATATTACTAGATCCTACATGTTTCCTTCAACCGTCGCCCTCAGGCTTGCTCTGGAGGTTGCAGGCTGGTTTTTGTAAAGCATCTTGAGACAATTTGTATTGTTATTGGCGCTATATAAATAAAATTGAATTGAATCGAATCTTGTATTTGTACTTGCAGCAAAAATGAGTCCGTTGGCTCAGGATTTGGCTGTGGCTGTTGTTAACACTGGCAAATGCTTGTGGTTTTATGTGTGTTTACTTTTATGTGCAACAAAGCTACGGTGACAAAGTAATTTCCCTCGTGGATCATTTAAGTCTGTCTGAGTTTAAGTCAATTGTTGTGGATTCCTGATCGTGGGGAATGTTAGCATTAGCATATACATTAATTTTGCCAGTTAACGCATATTTGTATAACAGTGTTTTCGGTATATAAAATTAATTTGTAAATTTTGTTTGTCCAGTGGTACAGTGTTTCTCAAGCAAATACTCTAAGCGGATCCTATGAGTCAGAATTTTCCTTGGGACCTGGTGTCTATCTGTTGAGCTGCGGTAGCAGGGACAGAATACAAAGTTAAGTTTCATTCAATATATTCAAAGTTTTCCTCAATCTATTCAAAATCTCATTCAATAAATTTAACGTTTCATTCAATATATTCAGAGATTAATTTCCTGAACGGCATGCCATTATACATATGTGTATATATATATGTGTATATGTATGTGTGTATATATATATATGTATGTGTATATATATATATATATATGTATATATGTATGTGTATATATGTATGTGTATATACGTATATGTATGTATATGTGTATATATATATATATATATATATTGTATATTCATATATATGTATATTTATGTTATAGGTATTTATTTAATTCTTTCTGGCATATATCTATAGGTATTTATTTGTGTTTTATTGTAGTAGAATTGGTCCTCCATGGTTTTTCTTCCGTGTTTTCATAGTCTTGTCAGTCGCACCATGTGTGTTTAGAAGCTACATCGAAAATGGTCCAGTCTGAAACGGTGTCTAATTGAATAAAACTTCATATCATAACGGGGAAAAAAAATTATTCGGTTCAGTATTCTGTATGAATCGATATACCCCCCAGTCCTATTATATGTTATCTGTTTTACATTACAAATACCTGCTATTCAATAATAACAGTGTTTTATTCTTGTCATTAATTGATTAAAACTGCAACAACAACAACAAACAAAAGTGTTACACCTGTGGGTAACTATAACTTTCATAGTAAATCGGTTATACTGACCATGGGTAGCCTTCGTCCTGGAATGCTGGGGAAGTCATGGTGCTCATTGTGGTAGCCCACATTGAATGTAAGCAAGTTGAGGGAGCCATAGTAGGAGTAGGTCTCATGACCCTTGAGGAACATATAATGCTCAGCTATGAAGTGGCCGGAGATGGGGTGCAATCCCATTCCCAGCATGGATCCAGCTAGCATGTAGACCAAAGGCTTGGCTCCCCACATCCAGTAGAGCAGAATGTCAAATGTGAGCTGAAAGGCCACATTGGTCACCTCTAATTGAGTGATGGGTTTGGGGTTGATGCAGAGGGGGCGGACAGCATAGAACAGGGGTTGCAGAATAATCCAGATAAACTTGCGAAAGCGTGTGCAGAAGAACCAGCCTTCAAATTCTGTTGGAATGTCTACATCAATACCATCTCCACCGAGGTAGCGGTGATGGTCCAGGTGATAGCGTTTGAAGGACGCAGAGTAGGGCAGGCCAATTGGCAGGTTGGCAAACATGGCAAAGTAGCGGTTCCATATAGCCTTGTTGTTTCCAAAGGCAGTATTGTGGGAGATCTCATGAATAGCAAGGGTCATCGAATGGTTGATACAGCTGCCAAATGCATAAGTCCAAAACAAAACCCATTTCCAGTCCAAGTCTTTGACCAGGTACAAAGCTAAAAACTGTACTGCCACCATCATGCACACAATCCATTTCAGCCTGACGTCAGGACCCATCAGCGATTTGATTTCAGGATATTTAGCTGTAGGAGAAATACAGGAGACTAGGTAAATTGAATGGGTGAATTGAGTTCATAAACTGACAATAGTCACTTGTCAATACCAGCAAACCTAATATCACATGGTAAATTCAAGTTTTACATGTACACTGAGCTTGCCATTTTTAGGGCACCTACTTACTTACAATTTAAGCTACACTGAGTAGCATGGCATGCCCAAGACACTCTCAAAGAAACAAAAGAAAGTTAAAAATGGAAAAATACACAATATGTATATAAATACAAGACACTGTTTAATAGTGTCTTCCACATGCACAATGCGAAGGGAATTCAAGGGATTGGAACTGAGCAGCTGTGTAGCTTTAAGAAAACCACTACTCAGTGAGGCTAACTGGGGGGAAAAAAAAGACTTCAATTACATTGGTAGCATAAAGATTGGACTCTGGAGCACTGGAAGAAAGTCGTGGTCTGATGAGGGGAGAGAGAGCGAGAGAGAGAGATATGAGCTCAGGGTGCTGCAGTTGGTCAGTTCTAAGTTCAGCCACATTATGTGCCCATATAATGAGGTCAGTTGGATTAATCTGGCTCAAACAATAAAATAGTGGTTCAGTGAGTATGAGACATCATTTTCACACATAGATCTCCCACAATAGAGTCCAGACCTTAAGCCCATTGAAAATCTTTGGGATGTGCTGAAGAAGGCGTTGTACAGTGATTACCCTCTCCCATCAATACAAGATCTTGGTAAAAAATGAATGAATGAGAATGAATGAGAAATAAATCTTGTGACACTGCAGAAGCTTATCAAAACAATGTCACATTTGGTTTAGAATAGTTTAGAGTGGTGACTTTTTTGGGCAGGCAGTGCATGCACTAAATGCACTAACATCATCGCAAATAATTCTAGAACGTAGTGCATCAGTGCGTTTACATGCAAAGCTTAATCGATCGATGCGAAAATTCGACTTTCTCGCTACAGTCCTTGTCCCAGTTTACATGCAGCGCAAGAAAATCGAATAACTGTTCTCCTCTTCCACATTAGGTGGCGATATTTATCTTTTCAGCAGGATAATACCACGTTAATACGGCCTGATTTCCGGGTTGACCTATTACGTGATATAATAAACTAGAGTCGTTTGTGCGGCAGACCGGTATTTCAAACAACAACCAGACGGATAATAGTACATTTTTAATCTTGTAAGTAATGTTTGTGCTACTTCTGATGCAGGTAAGATCCGTGTTATCCCTCAAACGACTCCGTTTCTCTTCTTCTTCTTCTGCGACTGGCTTTCTTGGATGTTTTTGTTCCGGATGCGCACACACTTTATCCAATGAAAACTCCAATTCCAATCGCATTATCTGGGTGTCTAAATCGGATAATGAGAACTCCGCAGTAACATGTTTACATGCACTTAAGTTCTCCTGTTATAATCCGATTAAGGCAATAATTTGTTTTTTTCACGTACATGTAAACGCACTGAGTGAGGGGAGGACAGCACAGGGTAAACGTGTTCTTGCTTGCTCTAATTAAAAGACGAGCAGCAGGAATCTATACCATCCAACCACCACAAGTTAAGAATAAAGTTGAGAATTATGTTAAAAATGACAACAAAATCTCAATTGTATTTGTCATGACGATAAAAACAAACATACAAAAAAAAATGTCCCACAAAGCTCCATCTCTACAGGCCTTGAAGTTATGTCCTTCAAAAGATGCAAAGGGCAAACAAATAATGCCTTAAGACTACAAGCAATGTCAGAGCAAAAAGTCAAATCTCAACAAAAATGACATCTTGTGTCATCTACAATATGTAACCCCTCCTAAAATACTGAGTGGGCACTGAACCTGAGACACACGACTGTATACAGCTCTTTTCTTTTTTTTTTCTTTTTTAAAATCGTGAGCTAACCAGCTGTCTGCAGATATTGGGCTGTGAATTGTTAGATAATTTTCACTTCAAGTGATCTTTAAAGTGATCTAACTATGCTGATGCATCACGGCAGGCTATGCAGAACTGTATGATTTTGATGACCCCTATGAAGTGCCAAATGTGGTTAGATTTTCCATTTGCACATAGTACTATTACCTGAGGACATCAGGCGACATCATGTGATGTGAATACATTTGTGTTTTGTGTGGCACATTAACAAACTCTGTGTTTTACTCAAATCTGCTGATTATGATGTCTCTGCTTCTTTCTGGTTCCACTCCACTACATGTCAAAGTTTAATATTATACCATCACACCCTATACTTCCAATTATTACAAATTGCTAGAGGTACCCAAGCACAACTAGCTTCATGAGGACTTAAAAGGGCTATCTGATACTCTCGTGGGTAACTGTTAATATATTTGGTAATATATTTGTGTAATAAAAAAATATTTTTAACAGAATGGAAATGAAATGAAAAATAACATGTACTACATTAATTACTGTAAGTGAAATAAACCTGTAAGTGAAATAAACAAGTAAAAGCAAATAAAATTTATTTATCACAATCTGCAAGATTAAACATGCCCCCATCCACTGCCTTTATAAAATGCCCCAGCCAAAACTAAAAATAAGTCACCACCAAAAAAAAAAAAGTCACACACTAGCATCACTCTTCAGCTTTCACTGTGGCATTGTTTTGATAAGCTTCTGCAATGTCAAAAGATTTTTTTTTCCATCCACTGTTGCATTCATTTTTCACCAAGGTCTTGTATTGGGAGAGTTTGACCGCTGTGCAAAGCCTTCTCCAGCACATCCCAAAGAATCTCAATGGGCTTAAGTTCTGGACTTTGTGGTGGCCAATCCATATGTTAAAATGATGTGTCATGTTCCCTGAAACACTGTTTCACAATTTGAGCCCGGCATTGTCATCTTAGAATATGCTCTTGTCACTAGGGAAGAAATCCATTGATGGAATAACCTGGTTAATCAGTACCCTATATTCAGGTAGTCAACTGACCTCATTCTTTGGCCACATGATATCGCTGAACCTAGAACAGCAATCACTCTGGAACAGGGTAATTCTGGACTCATCAGACCACATGACCTTCTTCCATTACTCAAGAGTCCAATCTTTATGCACCCTAGGAAATTGAAGTACCAATCCCTTGAGTTCCCTTCACATTTTATATGTGGAAATGCTCTTACTACCAATAACTTTAGTTTTAGTTTTTTTAGTTTGTCTTCTGATTCGATTTCACCAAATTTTTACCTGTTCACAAGGATCAAGATTTTTTTATCAACCACATTCCCCACTATCTTACCCGTTTTTAATAATATGTTGGACAGTTCTTAACCCAATTTTAGTAGCCTAGTTTCTGCTTCAATCTCCTTAGTTTTTTCTCTGCTTGATGCATGTCAATGATTTGACCATTCTCATCTTTTCCACGACCATGCAATGTGTCTTTCGACATGGTTATTTAAGAAAAGAGAAGCTACTTATTGCATCAGTTTGGATTAAATAACTTGTTGCCAGCGGAAAGATAATCGCCCATGCAGTAGTTGTGCAATATGAGGCTCACATCTATTTGCTTAGTTAAGCAAAAGCTAACCAGATAACTGGATTGTATTTTCGCTCCGCATTATGGCCTTTTGGACAAAAAAAACAACACAAAAAGCAGTTCCTAACCTATTTGAATTGTTAGTCATAATTTGCTTTTGTGATGACTTGCTTTTTGAGATGAGTTGTTTCTTTTACTGTATTTTCATCTGTTTTTAAAAGACTTTTTATTTACTAGATGCTTAGTTTCTTTGGGCTATTCCGTCTACACTAGAGAGCAGTTGATAGAATTCTGGAGCACTAGAGGTTCCGTGAACGTAGCATCATAATGTTTACGAAGACATGGCTAATGATGACACTTAGTAACACTAGGGAGCACAGTAAGAGGAAATGTGGAGGACTGATTGACACAATTACAAGCAGGCTGCAGACACAAGACATCCTCCTTTGGTTAATGCCTCCATAACGTTTTAAATCATGGCCATGTGGGATAACGTGCATCTTATCTGCACCAAAAGTAGCGCACAAGGTTAAAAAAATCTGCACTAATTTTAGAGTACTGCGGGACCGAGACGCAGTGGCCTATTCATGGAGCCAAGACTATTTGTTTTGTATTTGTTTGGAACTTTTGCATAAATTTCGACCAAATTCCACCTCAATTTTGCATCAATTTAACGCAGCAGCATAAGCTGCCGGGTTAAAGACCTCTGGTTAAAGTCACCAAACTTGTTTGGAAGCAGTTATGGGTGTGGCTGAAAGGGTCTTCAGAGGCACTTTAAGACTGTTTCAGTACCACCAACTATGTTCAAGCAGGTTGCCATGTACAACACCACCACAGACCTCCAGGAGAACAAACAAACTGTCACTGCCTACATAGAGAAGTGCATTGATGATGTTACGAACACCAAGACCATCACTGTTTGGTCCAATAAGAAGCCATGGCTAACAGGGCAAGTCTGCAGCAGGGCCCCAAATTGGGCAGCCAGGATATATAAGGAGTTAACCAAAAGATGAATCAATTACTCATAAAAACAACTGATAAATTAATGTACTAATCAAATAATCTAGAAATCAATCAAACGATTAATCAATTGAAGAAAATGTTTGTTACAGCCATAATTTCAACATCACTGCATTATATTTATTGTTACTTAAAGTATTCCATAAACAAGTACAGTGCTTATTTATTTATTATTTGTTTATTCATCGTGTTTGGAATACTTTTGGAGTAGTTAAGGCTACAGCCTGCTTGTATGATGTTTTTTTTTTTTTTTTTTGTCTGTTTTTTCAATATTTCAATATTTACCTCGCTGAGCTTGCTTTCATACACGCTTGAATTGTCGTTGGTAATAACTGAGGGATGCACAAAGAACTCCTTCATTTACTCAGGGCTTACTACATGAAATGTCTCTTGAAACGCATGTTTAACACCTCACATGTGCGAACACTTGTATAAGCCCAGCCCCCCGTTCTAACAGACCATCTATGGTAAGATCTAGTGTCAGTTCGTTACAGAAACACTACTTAGAATAAATAAGCGTCATTTCAGGGAGTGGCGAAATGGCTACCGGAGCAGTACATACTAAATGTGGTTTCACATTCACATGGTTCTATTGAGCTTGCTAGTTGTAGTCAGATTCTATATAAAATCATATCTAATTCGTGTAACAGCCGAGGATGATCGATCTTACACAATAACTAATGTAAACTAGTTTCGAATGTTAAACCTAAGCTAGAAAATATGCGGACCGATGTGGAACCGTTAGATGACGGAAGTTAGTTAATCTTCGTTGCTACTGTAGCACACCAATATAGATTTATCCAAGGCCATTCGTCAAAATAACGATCGAACAAAGCTGATATTCTAGTATCTAAGTTAGCTGTGTTTGTATCCGAATCCTGCTAATGCTAGCTTACCCAGAATCTCTTTTCTCCTGTCAGCATGCGGCTGGTCCGTGTATACCCATTCGTAGTCTTCACGGGCGACTCGGTTCCCCATCTGAGCAATTATCAGGCAAACTAGTATTTAAAAAAATCACAATGTCGTTTTTTAAACAACAAAACCGAACTTCCCTAACTGTCGTTCTTTACTCGCCTCAGTCTATGGGACTGCCTGCTTGAAGTGAACTGCTCAAAGTTGAGGCAGCTCCTCCCACATCTATGCGTCCTCCTACCAGCTACAATTGTAGTTACATAACAGACTTTAGACAAAGAATTTGTTTTCACTTGGCTATACACATATTCAACACAACAGAAATTGGACAAGATAAAAAAGTGCTCCAAATCAACAATGACTTGTGACATTAGACACTATACGTGGTGGACATATGGCAGATACAGGGAATAAGAAAAAAGTCATCGGGGTCTCTTATTTAGGTTAACTATGGCTGCAGACATTACGCTCTTTCCCATGTGAACTCGTCGGAAAGTCCGGTATTTTCCGACCTCATTGATGGTGGTGGGATGAGGTGTTGACTGAATAATGACTTCGGAGGCAAGGTGTGTGTAACAGGGTCAGGGGCATGCTTGTATTCAGTGTGGCTGGATGGGAAATGAGAAATGCTATGGAATTAACGTATTTTGACTATGTACTAAAACAACGTGAAAAATAACACGCTTAGTCCTTACATTTAAAGAAAAGATAACCTATGTGCATGGATCTGCAATAAAGGCTCAGCAACTTCAATGAAACAACAGCTGTATACATTCTCACACCCACCTATCCAGTCAATTGTCTCTTTTGCACAACTATCAAAATAAAAGTATCGGAATCACACACTTAATGCAGAACTGCCCGAAACCGACGTGTTATCTTACCGGTGTAGGTGGTGCCGGACTCTGTTCTTTTAGTAAATTACTTACCTCTGAATCCGAACTAGTTTTTTTTATAATAATTATTTTTTTAATAGCTTGTTTTAGCGATGTGTTATTCGCGAACGAGCAGACTCATGTCGAGGAGAGCCGACACTGAATAATAATAATAATGATAATGGGGTAATGATTAATAGTAAGACATACTGTATTGATTATCAGGGGGAAATTATGTTGCTTTATGACACATTACATCCATTCGTTCACACGGTGTGTAGCTACAGTTGTAGCAGGGGACTGCAGCCACCAAGCAGACTGCGCCCGGGGAACAATTTGGGGGTTGGGAGCTTTCTCAAGGCATTCAAAGCGTGGATGCGGCATTGAATGCTGCAGACGAGCCGTGTGGCCGCCATCTTGGACCAGTCATCAGCGCCGTTCACTCACCTGAATGTGAGGAATTAATGTGACCATAACTCATGGGATCCTCAAACGATTTCCCAGCGTGTTTCTTTGCTGAAAATGCCAGACATGTGGCTAGAGAGGGTGATTATTTACATTGACAACAAGTATTTTAATACTATGCACGCAGACAGTAGGCTTAATATTTTGAGTCTGTGTCCAGGTACATGGTGTTTGTAGTGTGCCACACACACAGGAGAGAGAGCTATTCAGCTCTTTTACTTAACCCCTCATATTGATTTTAAAATTACCATTAAGGGACAAAAGAGTCCTCCTCAAAAACGCCCTAAAAATAACATGTTATTTTTCTACTTTTTTTTTTACATAAATCTTTTAATCCACTTCAGTGTTAATCATAATTATTAAAAGTTGGATTATTCTCTAACTTTTAACCCTTTATATGTCAGTGTTCATGATGGCATTGAAATCTTTTTGAAAACACCAAAAAATTGGAATATTTTCAATAATCTAAATGCAAAGTGGATTTTTCTTGGGGGATTATTAGATCCTTTGATGTGTCAATCATTAGTAGCAACATTGCATTTGATGAGTTTTTATTATTATTATTTATTTTATTTTTTTTGTAGTGCCCAATATAAAAAAATACTCCCATTAAAACCAATTGAAAATCAATTGAAACAAAGTGCTGCAAGCTGCACTTTGACTTTTTTCACATTCAGACCCATTCTCTCCCTCTTTTAAGTGACAGGATAAAAGATATAGCTGAAAAACCCTCAATTACACACACACACACACATGCAAACACACAAACAGACACCCAGGTCAATGCAAAGATCACTATGAACCCACTCGCCTCCATGACCACAGTAGGGCAACAGTAACATTTTATTTTTTGTAAACAACATTTCAAAGTGTGTGCACAAACATGCATATGCAGTACATACATGTGGGTGTGTGACTTCAGTTCACTCCAGAGGAATGTACAAACTTTGTAAATCTATTTTCCACACTTGATGCAGGTGTTGGTTCCTTCCTCCTTTGACCAGTGTAGCGCATGCACAGTCAACTTTTGTGGGATATGAAGGTTCCTGGGTACCTACTAATACAAGCTGTGTCTACCCTTGCTGGGGCCCTCATGCTTCTGCTACACTGGCTTAGTGTGCAGGGGAACCTCTGTTGCGTCTATTTTACGGACCAGATCCCCTGGGGAAATTTGCTCGGTTTGTACAATTTGCTCTGGTTGCATGATGGATACACAGCCGTCCTCAGCACAAAAGTGTTGAAAGCAACGACAACCAGGATGTTGTACAACAAAATCAGTGGCCAACAGCAAGTCTTTCAGTGACAGCTGCAGGCACCTAAATACTGCAAAAGAAGAAAAGAAGACATTTAGAAATTATAATATAATATAATATAATATAGGTCATGAGCATGCGTGGGTTCATAGTGATCTCTGCATTGACCTGGGTGTCTGTGTGAGCGTGTGTTTGCATGCATGTGTGTATGTAGTTGAGGTGGTTTCAACTATATCTTACAAAAAAAATACAAACAAAAATAAAAACCTATCGAAATCAATGTTGCTACTAATCAATGACATGTCCAAGGCTCTAATAATCCCCCCAAGAAAAATCCACTCTCTATGGAGCCCCTAAAGAGACATAGGGGGAAAAAAAATAATAAGAAGAAATATCCATGTAGGTGCCAAATTGTTCATTTTGTTTGTTTCTTGTGGGTGTTGTGCACATTTGTGCCAGTAGGTGACAGTATCTTTAGACCTCTGCTACATTAGGGCTACGGAGCAATGAAAAGACGTAACTCATGTGCGTCCAAACAACGTCTAAATTTGGTAGAAAAGTGAAATGTGAAAAGCCGTCATTTTCAGGTTGTTGAAAAAACGTCTACAGAGATGTCCCTGAATTAGTCTTCATTATGATATTGTATATTCATAATTAATCAAATGTTATGAAATACATAATCACAAATTCATGATTGAATTTTAACTCAAGAATTAGACATAATTCACAGTGAAATATTTATTGTTTCCAATTTACATTAACGTATAAAAATAAAAGTTTTTCAATACCTAAGAAATTAACATTTAACAACAAACGCAAACACATGGCGGTAACATAATGTTTACAATATTTGACTGCAAAAAGTGCACAAAAAAACTAAAAAGTTCACCCCCTTAAAAAAAAGACATAATTCACAAAAAAAGTAAAAGATTAGTTCTCCATAATATGTAATAACAATTTTAATAATATTTTAAAATACCTATTTTCTCATTTCAGTCAGTCAGTCATAAGCCAATGTAGCTGTGCCAATATTTTGATTATATTATAAATGTTTATTTTGATATTATCTAGGTGATCATTCCCAAAACTGTGTGATGGTGTCTGTATTTCTGTTTTAGTTTTTTGTTTTTTGATTTATTGATATACATAGTTCCGGTTTAGTCGTCGTAGCACGGGGGACCTTAATTAATGACGCACAGAGTGTGACGCATGTGCAGTGTAGCCACACCTTCCCGCCCAGAACTTGGGAAGAGTGTATAATGGTAAGCTGTGTAGGGATGCTCTCTCTCATTAAACTATGCTAGCATGTTTAAAAGTTGGTTCTTCTGTTGGAAACGTTCTGAAAATGTAGGGTCAGGTTGTTTGTAATGTTTTGGTGTGTTTTAGGTATTGTAAAAATGTTGTTTCTATTAGTTTGGTCAGTTTTGAGCCTAATTTGTATGTTTTCTGTCCTGTTGCAGCTGCTGAGAGAGCTTGTGCCTGTGTCTCTGCTCACTGTGTCCCCCCTGCTCTTATAGGTTCGTCACTAAATTCATTATTAAATGGTTAAAACTGTTAATTTTATAATTGTAAATGGTCTGCCTAGAGGGATATCCACAGTATGAGTGTGTTGTACTAATTAAAGGACATAGGACACATAGAAAGAACGTTTTTATTTTATTGAAATAGTGACCCAGGTCACTTTGAATATGCTATATATTGCTTTGTTTGTTGTTTATTATTGATGTAAATTAATTTATAAATGCAAAATTCATATTTAATGGCACATTTTGGTGTGTACATTTTATTTGTAATCATATATGTATATTCATTTTCCTTAAAAACAAAAGGCCCAGAACTTGGGAAGAGTGTATAATGCTGCTGAGAGAGAGCTTGTGCCTGTGTCTCTGCTCACTGTGTCCCCCCTGCTCTGATAGGGAATAAAGTGCTTATCCCACATTCTGGCCCTGGAGCATTTATTCTTCAAGCAACCAGATGAAAGCTGCTACACCAACTTGGCAGGAGGCTAGGCTGTGATGATGCAGTTCCATCAAAGCAACACAACACTAATGTAAAATCTAATTAGTTGACGTTACTTCAAGTATGTAAACCTGTTGCCTCAAAAAAATGAAGAAATTCATATAATTCATATAACTTAATAGCCATGCTTAGTGTTAACTTATTTTTTTCATTTTGTGTGGACTGCTTGATACAAATTTAACCGTACTTAGAATTACTAAATACCTACTACTTACTACTCACTCTTTTTTTTTTCAGTTTACTTAAATTAAACAAACCAATTTCCTTGAATGGGTCCTTGTCCTTCTTCTCTCTCTCTCTCTCTCTCTCTCTCTATCCCATTTCTTATCTATTTAGCTGTTATACCTATGTAAGCCTATGTAAGCCCAAACAACAGATAAACTGCCTGAGGCAAGTTTTTAATACGATCCATGACAATACCTCCCTCCAGAACGATGGCAGTGGAGATGGGCTGGAGGTCTACTAAACTTGGACCCTCATGAGGACTATCTTCACTGACAACTGTCAGCACACCAGCAGCGCATTCTAGGGCCTCGTCTCTCGCTGTATCCTACAAAGACACACACACACACATATTCTTCATGAATACTACTTCATTTGGTATGGTTAAACTAAAGCTATGGTCCACAAAGTCCATATATTCTTGAAGAGTGACACTGACTTTTCAACCTGGACTCCTGCTCCTTAGATTAACAATGAATTAATGTGTACAGTGTTTATGTGGCAAATTTCATTTTTATTTACTGGCTGTTTAAATACCTCTCAGATTAGCTGTGGAGGAATTGCTATACAAAATACATCAATCATTGTACAAAATGTATATTGTATATTGTACAGATAGAATTACATCCTCTATGTAAGCACAGATATAGTTCTATGTTATTTTAGACCAAACTTTTTATCATGTGCTAGTACTTAGAGCGCATGCCTTTGATAATTCACTGGAGTCGTCACCAAGTAAAATAGGAATGCCTTTGAGGACAACAGAGCGAAGTAGTCACGTCTGGTGTCTAATAATACGCCGAGAGAAAAGACGAGTTAACAGAGTAATTTGCAAGGCACAAGTCAGACAAGAAATACAATAGGTTGGGCGAGTTGGGCTCTGTTCGTGGAAATTCACAAACTGCCGGGATCAGTCTCTCATAGTGAGTCAGTACCTCCATAAAAAACTCCAACTCCGACAGCGGGTGTGCGCGTGCACGTGACGAGCATGCCTGCGACCGTTAGTTTCTCCTCAAATTTAACGTGACAAAAGTGTTTAATGTTCCCTGTTTTCAACACCGAGGAAGTCGTGGGTTGAAAACATTGACCAAGTTCAGTCAAGATTTAGCCACGTTATGTCCAGAATATAGTTCAGCTAGCGCAGAGCTCTATAGCTCTGAGCTAGCGTTAGCCGACATTACTACACACGTCATTACTAGCAAACACGAAAAATATGGCGCTTACTTACAGAAACAAAACGGTCTAAAACAAGGGTAAAATATTACTCACCAAATGAGTGTTCCAAGCACACGAATGCTGAAAATAACGTTAACGAGTGCCGTTGCAGGGATTACGCCCAGCTCCTCGTCCGTTGCAGGTATGTTGTTAACCGTTAAATGTAGAAAGGAAGGAGCTGCGCATGCCCACAGGTTGAAGAAAAAAAAAAGCGGGCGAAGTTTTCAAATCATAACCGAAGCAAAAGTACTAATACCACTCTGTGAAACTACTCTGTTAATTACATCTCCTGCAGTGAAATTTTCAATGAAGTAAAAACATATATCCACAAAAAGAAATACTTAAAATCTTAAAAGAAAAAGTAGCATACTACTGATTATTATTATATATCACGTAGGCCTGTGTATTATTACATATGTAGTGATGTAAAAAGTACAATATTACCCTCTGAAATGTAGAGTGAAATTTTTCTTCTTCTTTTTTTTTCTTTTTTTTTGGACTAAATTTGGACCACAATGGACAGGCTAAACACAGCCCAAATTTCAACGACTATTTTTGGACTAAATGTGGACCACAGTTGACGGGCTAAACACAACCCAATTTTCAATGACTATTTTTGGACTAAATTTGGACCACAGTGGACGGGCTAAACACAACCCAAAAACCGTGTGGTGTTTGGTGGGCACTACTTAGAGGGAGAGACCGTGTGTGACGCTGTGAACTTTTCTCTTTCCACGCTAGTCCTGGCCACAATTTACACACTAGACACAAGATTTTTTCTGCAGTTGTAGACAAACTTGTTCTGACTCTCACAAGGACCCATGTTTTTAACTCGCACATGTATCCAAAATATTTACTCTAGAAGGACAAAAAACATATCAAAGTCTTCAGGAAGGTCTTACGACGCCCATGGTCTCCATGTTTTTCAGATAGGAGCTACTGTTTTGTCACAGCAAGCCCAAATGTGAGACCAGCAAAACGGGGGAAAATCTGCCTATTTCTCCACATCTCTCTGCCCCGGCCCAGCGCGCTTCTGTCATCATCGATGACCACCTTGAGTTGACACAGCAACCTGTGACCCGCAGGCCACAGCTGAGACCAGTTCATTATTTAGGGACTCCTCTGATGTCTCTGCTGTTAACCCGTTTAATCCCAAATTTTTCCCTGCATAAGTGCATGCATCTCATACCTTAGACCTCCCTAGTACATAAAATGTATGATTTGTTTTTTAAATTTCATGTTGATTATGTATGTATATATGAAAAAGTAGGTTATATACTCCTTATATACTGCAACAATTGTTGCATTTATTGTCTTTGTTTTATTGCATTTCAGGGTTTCGTTTTCATTTGAGCATTTTCCTTTATTGCGCTGCGGGGTGTCAACCTCTGGGCATCTTCTTATTCAGCTTGGTAGCCTACTGTGGGGGAATCACTAGTATCAAGTGATATTGTACATCCCTTAGGGGTTTGGGGTATACAGAATACACACCTAAAACCTAGCCTATCATAAAACCTGGCATAACACTTATCATGACTATGTTTTATGCAAGTGGCAACAAATGTTGCCATGCTTATATTTATTCTTCTTATGACCAGAAAATGCACAAAGGCATATAGTTCACATCATATATCAGTAGTAGACCCTTTTAAGTATGCATGTTGAAAATATTTTAGTTATACCATCACATTAAGGTAATTTACCTACTTCCTGTGAGTTAAGTGTGCTAACTGTGGGTTAACTGTGGTAACTGTAAGCTGACTGTGCTAACCCTGAGCTAATTGTGCTAAATGTAGGCAAACTGTGCTAACTCTCATGATTACAGAGATGAGACCCCCGGCAGTAGCCCCCCGTAGCCCTTTCAGAATTTCCCAGAGGGAATTTTCTAGTTATGTATGTAATCAGGTGGGTTAATCGGCGCAAGTGCGCACACAGGGGAAGCCATATGGTTTTTGACCGTGCCAAGGAGTGTAGCATGTAGAGTTCAGAATGTAATGTGTAGTGTTGTATCCAAAAATAAATCCGCGACACCGGGTTAGCTCAGACTACTGAGCTAGGCTAATCGCTATCTGAGGTGCTAACAGCTGGCTAACATGGTGGCCTCACTCCCGGTTTGATGCCATTTGTCCCGACTAAAATATAATATACAACACATTAAATACAGTAATGATTTGGAGATTAATGTCTTTAATTTTAAAAATATTAGCGTTCTGTTACAAGTCATGAGTCACATTTCACATCTGGGCTATAACAAAATTCGATGATGGAGTGATGACTTTCAAAGTGTTCTCTGCCCAGATTTTAAGTCTTGATAGTTTAGTTCTTCATCTAATATAGAACATCTGGATCACCTGAATTTTACACAGACAAATAGACATGTAAAATGATGTATGTGTTATATGTACATAATGTGTATGTGTACAGAATACTATGATACGCATACGAATACGCATATTCACATTTTGTTTCCTCGATCTTAATTTATATTGCCATTTAACTTAAACTACTATCATATAACCTTGTTTCAATATCTAGACTAACATTATGTATGGACCCATACTCTAATATAACATTAATATTTTTTTTTTCCCGTATTTTACTGTAACATTGGTCGTATGGAAAAAGTAACAAGACATTAATGTTTCGTACTTTACGTGGTGGATTAATACTTCCCAAATGGACACATTTTACGTATAAGTATCATTAATTATTATAAAAAAAATTCACCCCCGTACAGTTGTCATGAATAGTGAAATAAACCATTGAGACCAAACCTGTTTTTTGTACCAGGTTGTAAACATGTTTAATACTGCTGTAAAGTTGACCTTTTAACAGTTTTTCTCCATTGGTTTGGCTCATTTCTTGAAACAGAAATTACATTCTCAAAACAACATGGACAAACCTCCAAACCACTTGGCAATTGTTGACAACGGAATTGTATTTCTCATTGATTTCATCACTTTGTAAATGTCTTAGTACATCTTTGCAAATGATTAAGTACAGGTAGCCTACAGTTAGCACAGCTAGCCTACATTTAGCACAACTTCCAAGTGAATAGATCCTGTTGGTCTAAACTGATTGATTGATTCTCAGTTTAATGGTTGTTCTCTCCAAAACATGTCAGCATCAATTCATTCTATAAGTCATCACATGCAAAATAGTCTATTCAATCGTCAAAATAACTCAAGAACCTAATACCATGAATCCATGAATACCATATATGAATCTCTTGGAACATTTGATAAATTGATTAATTGACAGTCAGGTTAATCTACAGCTTGACTAACGAAGGAGGAGTTTCACACATCTCAGATGACCAATCAAACAATATGTTTAGTTACCTGACAGGTGCTGTCCACGATTGTGAATGCTGCCAAAGATGTATATATAGAGCTTGACCAGGACTAGTACAATTTCTGAACATGGAGGCACCTGGCCAAGTAAATGAACAAGGGCAACTGCCTGCTCAAGGAAGAGGAAGAAGAAGAGGAGGAGGAGTAAGGGTGCGTGGTGGTAGAATAGGGGGAAGAGGTCGAGGAGCAAGAAGACACCATGCCGTTCCAGATGAAATTCGGGCCACACTTATAGACCATGTTATCAACCATCGGCTCACAATGGCAGAGGCAGGTTGCAGAGTGCAGCCTAATGTGCCCCGCTCACAGTCTCCTCCATCATCCAAACCTTTCGCAGGAAAAACAGGTATGTATTCAGTCAATGATGGAATTATATGTTGAATAGGACAGCACACTGTGCATAAAGCAAGAGATGTAATTTACTCATTTACCTATTCATTTAGAGAGTGTGTGTGTGTGTGTGTGTGTGTGTGTGTGTGTGTGTGTGTGTGTGTGTGTGTGTGTGTGTGTGTGTGTGTGTGTGTTATAGGCCTACAGTAATATCTTACCTCAATGGGATGTTATGACACTAAAAATGACAAATAAACTATTGAATTATTGATGATACAGTTCACAGTAGTATAACAGTGCAGTGATGCATTACAATTGTGGTAAAGTTACTGTAAGCAAAACAACAATACAATTACATTAGTAACTCATTCTGTAAGGCATACATAAGGCATACATTACAAATGGTAATACAGTGTTGTCCTTTGAATTGTATGTCTAGGATTGGACAATAACCTTGCATGGGTGGCAGAGGAAAGCTTCTCAATGACCAACAAGAACAAAACATCTATAACATGGAGATGGCAAATAATGCCATCACTGAGACAGATACGCACTGCAATCACACAAGACAATGCGATATTCTAAAATGTCAACCCTATAAGCATCTCCACAATAAACTGGATATTGAACAAGCATCAGATGACCATGAAGCAACTTTACAGGTTACCATTTGAGAGGAACTGTGGTAGAGTGAAAGAGCTGCGGTACCAGTATGTACATGTAAGTCAGTTACTGGTTGTCTATCATTATAAACTTTTTACAATTAAGCAGTGGTTCGCAAACTTTTTTGGCTTCAGTACCCCCTTTACCTGATGTCTGAATCCAAGTATTCGCTTAATTAGTGCCTCCCAAGCAGATCTATCTAATACTGTGGATTTTACTGTAACATTTCAGTATGTCTAGTCATTGATGATTTCCCCCTCTTTTTTTTTTCTTACTCTGTTGTACAGAATAATGGCATTGCAAGGAAATGAGACCCCTCACATCCTCGTGTTTGTGGATGAAGCTGGCTTCAACTTGGCCAAGGGCCGAAGACATGGCTGTAATATTACTGGCCACCGGGCCACGGTGGATGTCCCAGGCCACCGTGGGGGCAATATAACTATGCGTGCTGCCATTTCTGAGAATGGTGTGGCCAATCACATCCCCAGTCTTGGCCCATACAATACACAGAAGCTCCTCATCTTCTTGGACTGCCTTCATTCTAATTTGATCCCTGAAAATGAGAGCGGTCTCGTAGGGCCTCCCCTACCAAAGTATGTAATTGTGTGGGACAATGTGTGGAATATATGGAAGTTACTTTATGTGTGTGAATAAAAATGGTTACAATTTCCTTGGCAGTAGCTTGAGTGTAATAAGACAGTACCTTGAGTGCAATGTGTGAAGTCAAACCTTGGAGGGTACTCTTACTGTAAAGTCCTATTTTTTCTTTTTTATTCAGTTTTATACACAATTGTATTCTGTTACCTAGAAAAAAAAAAACTACAGCACAGTAACCATTGTGAATGAAGGACTGGGCTAAGACTGAGAGGTGGACATAAGGGATATTTCAATGGTCCTCTGCCATAGTGACAAAACATCTAACCATTTTGACTTGCAGTGCTCACACAATGCCAAAGGGATAATGCATTTTGGGGGCACTGACTGTTTATATGAGAAAGAAATTTAGTTTTGACACATGAGTGAACTGTTTTGGGAGAGATATGAGCTTTTGAAGGTGAACAATGGTGTTACTGAACCATCCAGGTTATTTTGGCAAAAGCACCAAGAGTGTTGAGAATGTCCAGATATTTTGCCTTTTGGTGGCACTGACTATTTATATGGGAAAGGAATTTAGTTTTGAAGCATAAGTGAATGGTTTTGGGAGAGATATGAGCTTTTGCAAGTGAACTGTTGTCCTGAACTGTAAGACTGTTCTGCCAAATGATCTTAGAGCTTTGAGAATGTAATTTCTATTTCAAGGAATGAGCCAAACCAATGGAAAAAACTGCATGTATTTCTTTGCATGTAAAAGTACATTTTCTTGCTGTCAACATAATCAACTGTTGTGCCAAAGCAAATTGATTTAGGTAGAAAAGCGTACATCATACATGTTGATGAACTACCAACATATAAAACCATGATAATGCTAGCTAATGCTAGCTTGCTAAGAGAGGTCGTTTTTTCTAAAATGGTGGTGTTGGGGTAAAGTGAGACAAATGCTCAAACATCTTTTAACTTAATATTTCAATAGGCCTACATGTTTTATTTTTAATGTCATAAACATTGTAGAAAAGCCATCATGCCAAGGCAATACACCAAGAAGACATCCTGGGGCGAAACCCCTCTTGAGGAGATGGAGAGTGTAGCCATTCAGCTCAAGGAAAGAAAGACCATAAGAGCAGCTGCAAGGGATCTTAACATTGACAAGTCAAGCCTCCTAAGATTCATAAAGAAAAAAAAACAGAAAGGTAGGGTAAAATCAGTAGCCTGGGGTGCAGTAGCTGAGGCAAAGAGAATATTCACAGATGAAATGGAGGGGGAGCTTGCCAAACACTTGAAACAACTAGCTGAAAAGTTCCATGGCCTTCCTCCAGTTCAGTGCCGTCAACTGGCATTTGAATATGCAGAGGAAAAGAATATCCCTGTCCCTGCCAATTGGACAAAGACACAATGTGTAGGTAGGCTAGGGTGTGCAAGAGATCACATGATTTAACTAAGGCCAAAGTTAACTAAGGCCAACTGATCTTGGCACAAAGCTAAATCTTATAATAATTAATTGTCTACCCTAGGTAAAGATTGGTTTGGCAGCTTCCTATCACATTGCCATCTCTCTGTGCGAACTCCGGAGGCAACATCCCTGGGAAGGGCTACAGCCTTCAACAAAACTACAGTTGGGGAGTTCTTTAACAATCTGCTGTAGTGATGGACAGGTGACATAATTAATTCTTTAGTTGCAAATATTTTATGGAGGCTTTACCTGTAAGATTTGGTTTTGATTCTGATAAGATTCTTCCCTTGCCTCTCATCTTTAACAGGCATACTTTCCCTCCCCACATGATTTACAATGTGGATGAAACATGTGTCTTTACAGTAGAAAAGCCACAGCAGGTAAGCTACACATGATACACTAGAGAGCACCAGACTGATACTGAGTGGCTCTGATAATGACCAGTTAAAGCTATTGACAGAAGGCTGGAACTAATGCTATTAGTAATGTTGTGAACCTATGAACTGGGAAAAAAGAATGAACGGACAGAAAGGAAATACAACATACCTTTAGACTAGCCCACTTGTTGCACATGCTATTGATTCTAAACTTTTTATTTGCAGTCATACAGGTTGTGACTGAGAAAGGAAAAGAAAATCAAGTTGGTTCTGTCACATCGGCTGAGAGGGGAGAACAGTTGACTGTGGTGTGTGCAGTGAATGCTGCTGGGAATTCCACACCTTCCATGTTTGTCTTCACCAGAGTTAAGTTTAAGGAGTGCTTCATGATAGGAGCACCTCCAGCGGCCAAAAGTACCTCCACCAGAACGGGATGGATGACTTAAGACACCTTGGCTGAGTTTCTTGACCACTACAGCACACTAACTGCACCCCTGACCATCCCATGCTGCTAATCCTGGATAATCTCGAGGCTCACATCTCACTCAAGGCAGTAGAAATACCTAAGAGCTATGGTATTGTTCTGCTCATGCTCCCACCCCACACATCTCATGGCATGCAGCCTCTTGACATGACTGTGTATGGCCCGTTCAAGACCCAATACAGCCGAGCTCTTGATGGGTGGATGAGATCCAACCCTGGCAAAACAGTCTCCATCTACCAGACTGCAGGAGTCGTGAATGAGGCCTTCATGTCAGTAGTGACACTGTGCAACATCCCTTATGGATTTAAGTCCACTGGGGTTTTCCCATATGAAGTGTTTGCACCATCCATGGTGTCTGACCAGCCAAACCCTGAGCTTGAGGCTGGCCCTGCAGATGATCCACCCCATGCAGATGATTTGGATGGTCCACCCCCTGTAGATGATGCACCTACAGATGAATCAACCCCATGCAGATAATTCACTTGCTAATGCTAATCCATCCACTGCGCATGGTCCACATGGATGTGCCTCACCAACTGACTCGGATGTGCCACGAGTTCCCAGCAAACCTGGATGTGTCTCCTCGCGAAATCCTACCACTTCCCAAATGTCACCCCAGGACACAAACGAAATGAAATCGCGTGAAGACGGTCATCCTAACTGATACCCCTGAGAGGCAGGCAATTGAAAAGGCTCATGAAGAAAGACAAAAGAAACTTGCAGTGAAAAAGCAAAATAGCAAAGAAGATGGAAAACCCAAAAAGAAAGCAACCAAAAAGAAAATCGTAATTTCTCAGAAGAATCCAGGGAAACACCAAAGAGTGGAAGAGACCCACGTTTGCTATAGAGGAAAATGATGTGGCACATGTTCCTAAAAGTGATGTGGTGAAGAAGCTGCCTCCACCTAAAAGGCCTGGAGGAACCACATGGAGAGAGCAACCCCACATCTTTCCCTGTAGGCTTCAGAGCTGGAATGTAGAGTAGGCCTAGTTGTAGAGAATGAGAGCTGTTGTTCTTCCTGTTTTGTGGGTCCCAGGCTTTTCTAGGTGGCTCTAAGGGTCCTGTGTTCTGACTGGGTTCTAATCTAACTTGTATTCGATTTTGTTTAGAGTTACTTTCAAGTGTTTAGGAAAAAATGCGCTTAATTGACCAATTCCCACTTCTAAATGTTGCAACATGTTTTGTTGCAACACATGCTTGTTTCAAAGTGGAAAAAGTAAGTGTGACTTTACCCCGAGTTGGTTCACTTTACCCCCTTGATTTCTCTGGTCTCAGTTTACCCCAGCTTCGGGGTAGACAAGACCACTTTTTAAAAAACAATCAGATTTTCACGGCCCTTCATCCTGTATACATTCTGATAATTTCCATTGATAGGAAACATCCTGAATTAATGGAAAATGTGTACATTTTACTGATATATCATTGTAGCTCGCTTAGAAGGGAGCAAATGTAAAAAATGTCTCACTTTACCCCACTCTCTCCTACCATGGTCCTATGAACCAGAGGTCCATTTCACAAAACCGGTTTAGTGAAAACTGAGTTTATTAACCCTGAAATGAGGGAAACTGAGTTTTCCGTTTCACAAAGGGAGGTACCTCAAACCAGAGGAAGCGGCGTACCTCTAGCCTGTTTCAAAGAGAGGTAACTTCTCGGTCAGTTAACATAGTAACAGACTCTACGAACCTAACCAGGTTTTTCCTCAAAGAACCCCGAGTTTCTCTCTGTCTCCACCTTCATTCATTCAGTCAGCAGATGAGTTTCGGCGTAGCCTTGTTCTGCAGTCTGTCAAAATCATTAAAAAAAAATCAGATTCAGTCCATTAGACACAGTAGGAGGCAACCTTTTTTTCCACAAACTTGGCATGTCCTTTGGACAACAATCCCATGGATGAAGGTGCAGCATTGGTGATCATGTAACCGGTTAGTTTCTAGCATTGTGTTGTAATGAAGAGGCCCAGACCAGGATATCTTTGGAGGCGATCTCTGTTTATTCTGACGAAAGATGTAAATAACAAAATCCTCCGGTCAATTGTGATCAACTCAAGCTCCTACACAAATTTAATGATATAGAAATATGTTAGCATACTGCACAATAAGTTTAAGCTAGTAAATAAATTAAAGTGTAGTTTGACAGAGGCTAAAACACGGACATTTCTGTGACCATAGTGTTGCTTACCTCTCCCAAGGAGTACAACAGGAAAGGGGGAGAGGCAAGAGCGGGAGACACATTTATAGGAGGGAACCACGAAAGTCAATGTCGGGGTACAGAAACTGAGTTTCAAACGTTCCACATATTGACTCAGGAGGCTGGACATGTCATCATCAGGTTGTAACTGTTAACACAGATTTTGTGTAATTGTAATACTACATATTACTGCTGTGTAATTGACTGTCATACGCAGAAAATTAAATATTCTTCGGGAGATGGTTATTAGACCACACACAGATGTTTTAGCATTTCCAGACAATTAACATTTTGAGGGGTACCATCAGAATCTGTTAGCACAAAAGAAAAAAAGACATAATAGACAAATAAATATTTGTATGAATAAGCTTAAAAAATATATCTATAGGCCTAATACATTCTATAAAGGCACTTCTGTCTTGGGGGGTGGACTCAGAGGATGAGCTCCCTCTGGGGATTCCCTCAGCCACTGGCCTTCCAATATTCTGGCTTAGGGCCAGCTCCTCTGCCTCCGTTAGAGGTGGCAGTGCTGGGCCACCACCCGTTTTACGGGCATCTGCCTTCTTTCTCTTGGCTGAGTAGAAGTCTGTGTTAGTTTAAACAGGCTTAATTATTCAACAGAACTTGATATAGATAAGACATAGATGTGTGTGAAAACAGCATTATGAGGGGATAAAACAACTGCCCAGTCAAATAGCCACTTAATATTTACTTTAGAGGGTAAAACATGATCAAAATGAGGTACCTCCATGCTGCGGTTTTACCTGTTTGAACAATGTTTTTATATTTCATCTTTAGCTGCTGCCGGGATTGCACCTAAATGAAATAAAGGAATAGGCTACCATTCAAGTAGTTTTTTAGCTACAGTGGTGTTGCACTTCTTTCCAAAGATGTGCTGAAACTCACCATATGAGCACATTAGGTTTTCCACCACGAGGTTGGTGAAAAACATAGCCCTCCTCTTTCCCATTGCCATGGTGACTCGTCGAATCAGGCTCCATTCCACTGCTCTGGAACCGGAACTCTGAGTTTTCTATCTCAGAGTAGATTAATTCAGAGTTTAGGATTAGACTCTAATTTGTGAAACGGACCCCTTCTCCAAATCTCTTCTCATGACACACTCCCTCTGGGTCCCATCAAGTGCACACAGTCCAACTATCCTGCTGCCAAAGACCTTGCGTTCCCCTTGGTTCAAATCAACTTTATTTATATAGCACCTTTCATACAAATGTATTGCAGCCCAAGGTGCCTTACACATAGAACAAACATATATAAAAAAGCCCACAGAAACCTCCCACTTCCCACCCCCACGCACACAGACAGACACACAAGCACAGGGATATAAAAGCACAGATAAAAGGAATGACATGGCTGAGCACAGACGGACCAGTGAGGAGACGCCATCACAGAGGACCGTCCACACTAGGAGTTGGTCACAAACCCTGAGCGAAAGGAAATCCCCCCCCCCCCCCCCCATCCCATTGAGCCAGGACCATCATCACAGCTCCCAGAGAGGTCGGTCCTCAGTGAGGAAACACTAGAGTGGGAGGAAGAGATTAAAGTACTGGAGGTAATGCGGGGTACCATCTCTGTCAACATGGGAATTAGCACACTTTGTCTACATTTAGCACAATTAGCTTATGGTTAGCACATTTAGCTTACAGTGAGCACAGTTAACCTGCAGTTAGCACATTTAACTTATATTCAGCACATTTAGCCTACATTTAGTTCAGTGAACCCACATGTCGCACAATTGAGTCACATGTCGCACAGTTAGCATACGGTTAGCAAAGTTCAGGACATCAGCGGGGACTGTCTGGCCTTTTTGGACTGTTTGGTGTGTGTTGAAGAAGATCGCAGCCTCAACATAGAAGTATATAGAAAACCCACGCACACAGATCAAGACTTGTTATTTGACTCACACCACCCTCTGGAACACAAACTACGAGTCATCAGAACCCTCCAGCACCAAGCACAGACTGTTCCCACTAGACAGGAGGGCAAGGACAAGGAGGGAAAACACATTAAACAAACCCTCAAAACATGTGGATATCCCAACTGGGCCTTTGTCAAAGGCTCAAAGAGATATCCCAGGAAGGACAGGGAAGAGGAGCACAGCAAAAGGAAGAACATCACCATCCCCTACATAGCGGGTGTATCACAGAAACTGAGGAGAATTTTTGGTAAACACTGCATCCCAGTTTATTTCAAACCTGGAAACACACTAAGACAGAAACTGGTCCACCCCAAAGACAAAACCCCTAGACAGAAACAGAGTAATGTAGTGTACGCTGTTCAGTGTAGTGAGGAATGTACAGACTTGTACATTAGGGAAACAAAACAACCCATCCACAAATGCATGTCCCAACACGGGAGAGCCAGCTCATCAGGAAACGACTCAGCAGTCCACCTCGACCTGAAGGACAAAGGACACTCCTTTGAGGATACCAACGTCAGTCTTGGCCAGAGAGGACAGATGGTTTGAGAGAGAAGTTAAGGAAGTCATATATGTCAAAGTGGAAAAACCTTCTCTAAACAGAGGAGGTGGACTGAGTTTTAATTTACCAACTATTTATAATTCAGTTTTGACTTCTGTCCCCAAGAAGTTTCAACAACATTCACACTTTGAGCCTCCAGGCTCCCATGGACAATAGCCTCGTTAGAGCTCTATTCATAGGATAAGTTAGCCTAGGCACACAGTTCCCCCCCATTCAAGGACAGGTAAGTACCAGCCATTATGGTAATTAGTGACCCCAGTTTCTGGTCAAGCAAGTTTCGGGTGGGTGTTACCCACAGAGTTTATTCCTATTTAAACCTCAGTTTCCCACTAGTTTATCAGAACTGAAGAAGCTACTCGGATGAGTGGCGAAACATCTTCAAGAAATTCTGCAAGTCCAGCTGACCTTATTCAACGCTTTTTGGGTAGACCTTTATAAAAATGTGTTTTTTGCGAGTTTTTCGTCTGTCCCATTCATTTCCAATGGGAAATTTATCGCAGTTTTTCACGACTTGCGTTGCGAAAAGAAAAGTAACAGCACACTGATCCCGATCATGCTGCACGTTTTGATATATAACTCAGAGCTGTAGGACGGCTTGCTGATTTAGACTAGAGGCCCGGGCGTTGCCCCGTAGCCCCTAATAAAAGACACATGCGCACATGCGATAGGCCAATAAAAACATTAAATACAGAAATAAATATAGTGTTAGGCCAGCGAATATAAATCAAGCCAAATAAAGCCAAAATAGACATTTAAGATTTGCTAAAGCTAAAAAGGTGGGTCTTGAATTTCTTAAAAAAAAATAATAAATCAACACTGTGCAGCCCTGAGGTCCTCCAGCAAGCTGTTCCACAGACGTGGGCCATAAAACTGAAAAGATGCCTCACCATACTTCTTTGTCTTAACTCTAGGATCCACTAGAAGGCCGCTGTCAGAGGACCTCATGGCTGCAAGGGGCTGATATGGTAAAAGCAGATCTGATCACACGAGGACTGATATGGTCCGGTCCAGTAGCTTTCCTCTGTTTGAGCTTCTCCAGTTCTCTCTTCACCTGGCTGGCTGTGATATGGAGTCCAGACTGGGGGGTGGGGGATGTCAGCAGTGAGTTGGGGGGTGGAGGTGACAGGGGGGTGCCTGCAGGAAGTGGTGGTGGGCTGTGGGGGATGCGAGGATGTCCTGGGGGCAGGAGGTGTGAAAAAGTCTGTGGTGAAACCCAGCGGGGGGGTAGGGGGTGATGTGAGTGGTGTGGAGCAGGGGGTGATGAGGGGAGGAGTTGGGCGGTTGTTGCTCGGAGAAGCAGTAGAAGATGCCTTAAAGAGACATCACTACCAAACACTTATTTTCTGCAAATAAAACTAACTTTTTTTGGTTTTATTGCAGAAAAAAATTATTGTAATGTAATTAAAAAAAAATTTTCATGTGTGTGCAATAGCTCTGAAAAGTGCGAGCTAACCATGTTCTGATCAGTATATCTAAGCTAGGCTCAAAGTTATCTAAAATTGTCACTGCCAAAACAGTCACAACCGAAACATGACATTTCAGTAGTAATAACAGTCTCCGCGTATCTGTCTCTCTGGCGGTCATTTGCCTCCTCAACTCTGTCTTCCCGTGGGACAGTTAATTTCACAAAGAACACTTTCCTTTCTATCTTGGACCACAACAGCAAATCCAGTCTTTTGAGGGTCACAGCTATCTCTTGTGGAACGCTCAGCTGGTGTCAGGCCGGGACTCGAAGCAGAACTCAGGACTCAGTATGCAGAGATGACAAAGGGGGTTTAATAGGAATGTTCAGAGATCCCTCACAGAGGGACAAACAAAAGGCCACAAAAATTCCTGGACGTAATTCAAATCAGTGAAAACAAAAAACTCTCCAAAAGGAGGAAATAAAAATCGAATAAACAAATCACTAAATAATCACAAAACACTCCGAATGGAGGAAACCTCAGAACTGAGGAAATAACTAAGAAAAGACTAGACAAACAAAAACTTTCTCTCCGAGAGGAAACACAGGCTTACTTGGAAATTCTTCAGTTGAAAACATGAAGCAAGGCACGAGAACAAGTTGACGACGACAACACTCTGGCACAAGACAAGGGGAACACAGACTACTTAAACACATGGAGGGAAATAGGGAACAGGTGGACACAATCAGGAATCAGGGAAGACAATCAGACTTGTGACACATGAGGAAGGGCAAGTGACCTGAAACGAGAGGAGCGTTACTTTTCAAAATAAAACAGGAAATGACAGGACAAAACAACCCCAAGACAAGACGCCCTCACCACGGTGTGACAGAACCCCCCCTCTTAGGACCGGCTACCAGACGGTCCAGGCTGTTCAGGATGGTCGCGGTTGAAGTCAGCAATAAGGGTACGGTCCACAATGAACCGTGATGGGATCCACTGTCTCTCCTCTGGACCGTACCCCTCCCAATCCACCAGGTACTGTCTGCCCCGGCCCCTGTTGCGTACAGCCAGCAGCCGTTTAACCTTGTAGACCGGACCCCCGTCTATCATCTCAGGAGGAGGAGGGGGCGGGAGGAGGGGAACCAAGGGACTCTCCTTGGCCGGCTTGACCTGACTGACATGGAAGGTGGGGTGAACACGGAGGGAGCGAGGTAGGCGGAGCCGGACAGCCGCAGGACCGATGACCTTAGTAATGGGGAAGGGACCCACAAAACGCGGTGCCAGTTTCTTGGAGGGGACCTTGAGGTGAAGATTCTTGGTGGAAAGCCAAACCCTTTGACCTGGCTGGTATGCAGGTGCGGGTCGCCTCTTGCGGTCCGCCGCTTTCTTGGTCCGGTCCCCTTGGCGGATAAGCACTTGCCGTGCAGCGGCCCAGATGCGTCGGCAGCGGCGGATCATGGCGTGGACGGACGGGACCGTGACTTCAGGCTCCTGGGCAGCGAACACAGGAGGTTCATAACCATAAACACACTTGAAGGGCGAAAACCCTGTGGCAGACGTAGGCAGGGAGTTGTGGGCGTACTCGACCCAGACCAGATGTTTGCTCCATGTCGAGGAGTTCTGGGACACTAGACAACGGAGGCCGGTTTCCAACTGCTGGTTAAGGCGTTCGGTCTGGCCATTAGCCTCCGGGTGGTAGCCCGAGGTCAGACTGGCTTTAGCGCCGATGAGCCGGCAAAATTCCCTCCAGAACCGTGACACGAACTGGGGCCCCCGGTCTGAGACGATGTCCTTGGGAAATCCGTGAATCTTGAAAACATGGTCAATCATAATTTCAGCTGTTTCCTTGGCTGAAGGCAGTTTAGGCAGGGCAATAAATCTGACCATTTTAGAGAATCTATCCACCACAGTGAGAACTGTGGTGTTACCTTGAGAGACCGGGAGCCCCGTGACGAAATCCATCGATATATTGGCCCATGGTCTGGAGGGGATAGGCAGTGGTTGCAGAAGTCCCATACGTGATCCGGAGGACACCTTGTTCCTCGCACAGACCGAACAAGCCTCGACGTACTCCCGGACCTCCGATTCCATGGATGGCCACCAGAACCTCCGAGAGATGGCGAACACCGTCCGCCGAACTCCCGGATGACAGGAAAGCAGCGAGGAATGGGCCCAATGAATCACCTGTGGGCGCAAATCGACAGGGACAAACAATCGATTCTCGGGGCACCCACTAGGTGGCGGAGCCTCACCATTGGCTTGCTTAACCTCAATTTCTATCTGCCAAGTCACCGCTCCAACCACACAGGTCAGTGGAAGGATAGGCTCTGGTTCTTTGGCTACAGGCTCAGGATCGTATAGACGTGACAGGGCGTCAGGCTTGACGTTTCGGGACCCCGGCCTGTAAGAAAGAGAAAAAGAAAAGCGGTTAAAGAACAGCGCCCACCTGGCCTGGCGAGAATTGAGTCTCTTTGCCCTGCGTATATATTCCAGGTTCTTGTGGTCAGTCCAAACGATGAACGGGTGCTCAGCTCCCTCCAACCAGTGTCTCCACTCCTCCAACGCCACCTTAACTGCCAACAGCTCCCGATTGCCGACATCGTAATTCCGCTCCGCTCTGGACAGTCGTCGCGACAGGAAGGCGCAGGGATGCATCTTCCCATCCTGCTCAGACCGCTGTGAAAGGACGGCCCCTATACCTTCGTTGGAAGCATCCACCTCTACAACGAATTGCCGCTGAGTGTCCGGCATGATGAGGATGGGTGCCGTGGTGAAGCGGGACTTCAGCTTCTTGAAGGCAGCTCCTGCCTCTGGTGACCAGGAGAAATGAACCTTCGAAGAGGTGAGTGCGTGCAGAGGAGCCGCTATTGCGCTGAAGCCTCTGATGAACCGCCTGTAAAAGTTAGCAAAACCAAGGAATTGCTGAACTTTTTTGCGGCTATCAGGGGTGGGCCAATTGACCACAGCGCTGACTTTAGCCGGATCCATCTGCACCCTTCCAGAGGCTACGATAAAGCCCAGGAAGGAGACGGTATCGGCGTGAAACTCGCTCTTTTCAGCTTTGACGTAAAGTTTATGGTTTAATAGTCTCTGTAATACAGCTGCTACATGTTTTTTATGGGTGTCCAGGTCAGGTGAGTAGATGAGAATGTCGTCAAGGTAAACATACACAAAATGGTCAAGGAAGTCCCTAAGCACGTCATTAATCATGGCCTGGAACACAGCAGGAGCATTAGTGAGCCCGAACGGCATAACCAGATATTCATAATGACCGCTAGGGGTGTTGAACCCCGTCTTCCATTCATCCCCCTCCCTGATCCTGACCAGATGGTATGCATTTCGAAGGTCTAGTTTTGTAAATATTTTGGCCTGTTGTAATTGATCAAACACAGATGACATGAGGGGCAAGGGGTAGCGGTTCTTGATAGTAATGTCATTGAGAGGGCTGTAGTCAATACATGGTCTTAAGGTCCCATCTTTCTTTTTTACAAAGAAAAAACCGGCTCCAGCAGGTGACGAAGATGGATGAATGAGTCCTGCCTTCAGAGATGACTCTATGTAGTCTTTCATGGCCTGCCGCTCGGGCCCTGACACAGAGTACAGCCGCCCCTTGGGAATGGTGGACCCGGGGATGAGGTCGATGGCGCAGTCATATGGTCGATGAGGTGGAAGTGATGTGGCCTTGATTTTATTAAAAACCTCCTTGAGGTGGTGGTAACAGGTGGGTATCGAAGTCAGATCGGGGTACTTGGAGTCTGTAACAGGGTGAGCGGAAACAGAATTTATGACAGTGGTAACCTTCTCCTGAATCTTGTCCTGCAGACACTCTTTCTCACAAAGCTCCCCCCATCCCAAGATCTTGCCCGTAGGCCAGTCTATATGGGGGTTGTGGCGCGTGAGCCATGGATGTCCCAATACCAGGGTGCGTGTTGGTGATTTAAACAAATAAAAGTTCATTAGTTCGCTGTGATTATCTATGGTAATGGCTATGGGTTCTGTGACGTGGGCTATAGTGAATAGAGCGTTACCATTTAAGGCCCTTGCCAGGATGGGTCGTGAGATAGACTCAGTTTTCACTCCCAGTTTCTTGGCTAATCCCCAGTCCATTAAACTCTCATCAGCCCCAGAGTCAATTAAAACGTTCATCTCCATGACGGTGGTGTTGTGTTTTACCTTTATGGCGGTCAAACTGCGTGAAGGGGAACCTGAGGTTGAATACTTGCTTACTCCCCGAGCTGCCTTGACTGGGCAGACGACCACACGATGTCCAGAATCTCCGCAGTAGAAGCAACGCCCCTCCTTGAGACGACGTTGTCGTTCCGCCTGGGTGAGCTGGGTCTGGCCCAACTGCATGGGTTCAGCCTCTCCTACCGTGGATAAGGAAGGAGGAGGTTCGGGAGTCGGTCCCCGGGCTTCATGCCCATCCCGAACCAGCGGTTGTCGGTACCTCTCCAACGATGGTTGGCCCTTCTGATGCCGATGGAGTTCTTGGATCCGGTTATCTGTCCGGATGACTAGGGCGATGAGGGAATCCAGGTCCGCAGGCAGGTCCAAGGGCACCAGTAGCTTCCGTATGGGAATAGACAGTCCATCCAAGAAAGCATCATAGAGGGCTGCGGAGTTCCATCCGCTCTCCGTTGCCAGGGTGCGGAAGCGGATGGCGTAGTCGCTTACCGAGTCGTTTCCCTGCTTCAACCCGCTCAATTCCCTAGCTTTCTCTCTGTCCGTTGACACCGGATCAAAAGTCTTCTGAAGAGCGGTTTGAAACTGTGGAAGCGAGTGGCACAGTGGAGAGTCACACTCCCATTCTGCCGTGGCCCATGCTCTCGCTCTTCCGGTCAGGTGAGACATCATGAAGGCGATCTTCGACCGATCTGTGGTAAATGCAAGGGGGGAATGTTCAAAGTGAATGGCACAGTCTATGAAAAAAGCCTTACAAGATCCTGGTTCTCCGGAAAAGCGCTCCGGGGGTGCCAGCCTGATCCCTGTTCCGACAGTGGGTACCGTCTGAACGGGAGCAACTGCTGTGACTGGAGGCTCCGGCACAATTGGCGGGTTGTGAGTCTGTTGTAGGTGTCCAAGCATATCCTGCACTTGGGATGAAAGTTGACCCAACTGCGTGAACACCGCCACCTGAAACTCCTCCTGGCGGGAGAGTCGGGTCTCGTGAGCGTGGAGCGCGGCCGTTATCTGGCCAGTCCCTGCTGAGTCCATACTGGCCAGAGTGTACTGTCAGGCCGGGACTCGAAGCAGAACTCAGGACTCAGTATGCAGAGATGACAAAGGGGGTTTAATAGGAATGTTCAGAGATCCCTCACAGAGGGACAAACAAAAGGCCACAAAAATTCCTGGACGTAATTCAAATCAGTGAAAACAAAAAACTCTCCAAAAGGAGGAAATAAAAATCGAATAAACAAATCACTAAATAATCACAAAACACTCCGAATGGAGGAAACCTCAGAACTGAGGAAATAACTAAGAAAAGACTAGACAAACAAAAACTTTCTCTCCGAGAGGAAACACAGGCTTACTTGGAAATTCTTCAGTTGAAAACATGAAGCAAGGCACGAGAACAAGTTGACGACGACAACACTCTGGCACAAGACAAGGGGAACACAGACTACTTAAACACATGGAGGGAAATAGGGAACAGGTGGACACAATCAGGAATCAGGGAAGACAATCAGACTTGTGACACATGAGGAAGGGCAAGTGACCTGAAACGAGAGGAGCGTTACTTTTCAAAATAAAACAGGAAATGACAGGACAAAACAACCCCAAGACAAGACGCCCTCACCACGGTGTGACAGCTGGCCATCTAAATTAGACCTTCCCAGGCTCCACGCTGTGCCTGATTCTTGCTGGTAAGGCTCAATAGCATTTAAAGGTTATGTGTCACTAATGTAAATTACTGTACAAAGGGAGAGAGACATTATGCCAAACCAAAAAAACAAAAAAAAAAGACAAAAACAAATTACACTGAGTGTGATTTCATTTATAAAAGCCAAGAAAAGGAGAAAAAACTGAGAGGTTTCTGTCTGACACAATGCTGAATTTGTATACTGATGCTGGAGATGCCTCATCAGAAGCTTCTCTATTCGCTTTTCTGTAGGAATGTTGCTCCAAATGTCAGTAATAGGGAGACATGTGTCTGCGAAGTGCATGACAATGCCAAAATGAAAGCAGAGAAGCTCAAGCATGTTTTATCACTTGCAGTCTCCTCAAGAAAACCTCTAAAACTCCTCTGAAACTATCCAGTGCCTCTTCAGTGCAGTGAAATCTGAAATTCAAGCACTGTGATATGTCACTTTCAGATATTTAATGTCACATGTGTGTCTGCTATACATGCTGATTGCATGTGTTCAACATTTATGAGTTATTAGTTATTTTTATTAACATAAAATGATGACAGTCTTAATTAGCCATGACAAACAAGATAATGTGGTCACTACCAAAACTGTACCATCACTACCGAAACATGGGATGTTCTGTCAAAAATAAAGTGTACTGAATGATCAACTAAGATGTTATGTTGGTGTTTGGTTTGATGCACGTTAAACTAGTGAATCCTTAAGTTTGTAATCAGTATGGTCAACGTTATGTCTTTTACAAAGAAAAATTGGATTCAAAATCCTATGATTCTGACAAATCACACTTTAACAATTTGTTAAATTATATATTTTTTTTTAATCTAACTGTGAATTTTTAAAAATAAACTTTCAGAAAAATATATTAATAAGGTAGATGTAAAGTACATTTTAATAGATCAATATAATATAACCCTTCTTATCATGGGATCATTTCTGAAAATACAAAATGAGAATAAACTGTACAACTACTAGAAATGTCAGAATCAGGATCAGAATCAGCTTTATTGTCCAGGTATGTGAAGACATACAAGGAATTTGACTCCGGTCACTTTGCTCAATGGTACAACAAAAAATAAAGAACAACACTACAAGCATAAAAATAGAACATATGAAGGAAGAATAGAAAAACTGTACAACATAAATAGACTTTCAGAATTAAAAAATAGAATATACATCTGTGCATCTGTATATAGTATATACAGTGAGTATGAACATGAGTATAAACAGTATGAACAGTAGTATGTACAAAATGTAATGGGAGTTATTATGAGAATGGTCACGTGCTCTGTGACTGCTCAGAGTTCATCAGAGTGACAGCCTGGGGAAAGAAACAGTTTTTGTGCTGGGTGGTTTTTGCGTATATTGCTCTGTAGCGCCGGCCTGAGGGGAGGAGTATGAATAGATAGTGTCCAGGGTGTGAGGGGTCAATGGAGATTTTACCGGCCCACTTCCTGACCCTGGACCGGTATAGGTCCTGGATGGAGGGAAGGTCGGTGCCAATAATTCTCTCTGCAGACCTGATTGTCCTCTGCAGTCTGTCCCTGTCCTGTCTGGTGGCTGTTCCAAACCAGACCGTGATGGATGCAGTCAGGACAGACTGGATTATTGCAGAGAAGATGATCAGCAGCTCCTGGGCCAGGTTGAACTTCCTGAGCTGACGCAAGAAGTACAACCTCTGCTGGGCCTTCTTCCTAACAATGTCAGTGTGGGACAGGGCTGGGCAATTCATTTCTACAGGGGGCCACATGAAAAATCTGAAGTGTGTTGGAGGGCCAAACCAAACGATAACTTGAAGGTAATTCTGCTCAATATTAATTTTCTCCCATTGTAAAAAGCAGTAAATTATATATGTTGATAAGCTGCTACTGGTAATCAGAAACATAGAAATTCTATAAATATTTATTTACATTTATGAGTTTTGGTGTAGGTTGAAGAGGAAAATGAATCACAATCGATCTGTAGTTTTGGATATAACGCATTGGAATGTTGGAAACTTTGTCCTCTTTGGAAAACATTGGTGAACCAAGGAAGGACCATGTAGCTACATGAATTATTTTCTGTATCTCAATAAATCTCAATAAATGTTTAACCCTTTAAGATCTGAATGTCCATCTGACCACAAAGGGAGGTTGCTGTATTTGAATTACCGTAACTCCCTGATGGACAATATTCAAGTTGCGCTTTCTAGAAAAAATGCTGCCATAATGGTAATGATGACGCACCGCTGGTGTCGGCTGCAGGTTGGAGAGCAACGATCGCGGAGCCCCAGAAGGAGAGACTTGTCTGGAGGAATTTGTTGGTAAAAACAAAGTTAGTTATACTCTTGAGATGTCACGAAGACCTTTCAGGCAAAAGCACAACTAACCAGTGTTCAGTCACAATGAATATTGTCAATAGCACAAACCATTGTGACTTACGGTATTTCAAAATCGGCCGCTTTGACGGATGCCAGCGATCCGTTCAGGCTTTTGAGGGTTAATAGATGGCAAGAAGCTGTTTCAATCTTACTTTTTGAAGAATTGACGAACTAACAGTGCCATGACGTAAATAACACATCACGGCTCAAAATAAAAGCAACACAGTTGTATTGCATGCACAGCATAAATCTGTGCTTATGACTGACATACCGCGGGCCAGACAGGAATGCCCAAAGGGCCGTAAAATGCCCAGGTCTGGTGTGGGAGGTCCACTTCAGGTAGGAACCTGAATGAGTCCACGGTGGGGACGGTCCTGTTTAAGATGGTAAGGGTAGAGGTGGATGGTTTTTTTTTTCCTAAAGTCCACAGTCTTGAGCGGGTTTAGCTCAAGGTGGTTCTGACTGCACCAGAGAACCAGCTGATCCACCTCCCCTCTGTATGCATAATCGTCCTGTCCTGGATGTGTCCAATGACGGTGGTGTCATCTGCAAACTTCAGGAGTTTCACAGAAGTGTCCCCAGATGTGCAGTCATTCGTGTAGAGGGAGTACAGCATTGAGGAGAGAACACACCCCTGGGAGGCGCCAGTGCTGAGAGAAGCTCATTGACGATGGTGTTGAACGCCACAAAAGTCCACAAACAGAACCCGCACGTAGGTCCCTGCAGAGTCCAGGTGGTGCAGGATGTAGACACATTTAATTCAAGATGTTTCCCACTCAATTCTGTAGAATGACTCACATACAGTCAATGGTTTCTATTCATAGGATCTGAAACCCTTTAGACTCTCGCACTGAATCACTTACAGCAGATGTCACTTAAGTCAGTAAGGGCTCAGGGCTTGAGTTTTTAGAGATCAGATTGGAATTGGGCCTATGTAGGACCCAATTACAGTCCGACCTCTTACGGGCTCACTGATTTAGGGGCGCGTTTGCGTGAAGTCTGAGAGTGTGTGTTCCATTGTCAGATCATCAAGGCAGTAAGTCAGTGAATGAACCTTTAATGCCCCTTAACCGTAAGTCAACATCGGTATCTGTAAGGGAATTCCCCACAGTTCATAGCGTTGTGAAACGAAATACGGAGGATACCATTGGAGCACCTGAAATCTAACAAAAAAAAAGAAAAAAAAAGAATGGTCTGATCGTAATGGGAGGAGCACAAAAGAAGAAATTTATATGCAAGTTTTAACATTGATTGTCACAACTGTGTGAAGTTTGTGATTATTGCACAAACTTGGTTAGATCTGATCATAGGACATTTTACTACCTAAATACATATATTTAGGTGGCAAAAACAACATTTTTTAAAATCATAGCTACACTTATGACGTTTTTAACAAGTCAAACCATTTGAAAATTGGTACAAAATTCAGCAAATGATTCCACTTAAAATAGCGGAGTACCTCTTTCCTTCGTTGGTTTACATGCAAAGCTGCCTCTGTTGGCACTATACCAAGATGGCGGCAATTTTGTTTACTAAATGCGGCCTAAAATTATCAGGTGACAACTGTTTTCCTACTTTCCTATTACGCTCAGAACAAACAACAACACGATTAATTTTCACATGATCTCAGTTCACTTTGTGACCTAATTTGGCCACGTGACATTTAGAGGGGGCAGCACAGCGGCGAGCATTGATGCCTTCCAGCAAGAAGATCTGGCCTTCTGGGTGGAGCTTGCATGTTTTCCCTGGATACTTTTCTCCCACCTCCAAAGACATGCTCGTTACGCTAATTGGTGATTCTAAATTGTGTGAATGATTGTTTGTCTATGTTAGTCCTGTGATAGATTGGCAACCTGACAGCTGGGATAGGTTCCAGCAATCCCTGCGACCCCAGTGAGGATAAGCGGTAGTAGAAGATGAGAGGAGATGAGATGAGAACATGTAGAGGGGCACTGTTTTACACATCGTAAAATCCTCATCCCCATCCTAATTAGAGAAGAGAAATAAGGAATTGACAACTTGACACAACAGAGAATTACTGAGATTGTTAAGAAGAGTATTTTTTTTTTTATTAGTATTTATGTTAGCAACAGTCTGATAAAATATGAGAGGAAGCATGGCTTCTCTTGGCCAGGAAAATGAAAAAAAAAAACATGTGAACCCATGACTGCTTAAGGAAGGAAAGGCTGAAGAAAGGCTGAAGAAACATGTAGAATCTAATAAAACTAGATTAAGATTAGGACATAGAGAATTAAATGAAACAGTGAAATTTACATGGGGCAGGTTTGTGTGAATGTGGAGTGGAGGAAGACAGTGACATACTTTTAATTGTCAGTTGTATAAAGAGAATCTATTTTTTTCCTGCCCTACTCTGACCTACACTCCAGCACAGTAGGTGGCGGTAATGCACCTTCTGAAGAAGAAGAACACGAAGAGGGGGAGGAAGAAGAAGAAGAAGAAGAAGAAGAAGAAAATGGAAGTGTGGGTGGAGTTAAATATTTCAAGACTTAATGGCCGCAACCATGAGTAACGTGGAAGAAATTCGGACTCGAGTTATACTTGGGGAATTTGGAGCCAAAAATGTAAGTGTGTTTCAAACTGTAGTTTTATGACCATAGTATTTGTTGAATACTGAATACTGTAATATTCATCGGATAGCAGAGCAGGTTAACTGAGCTGCATGGGGCTGTCAACTCGTGTAAAGTGCTGAACAGTATGCTGGTCCGAATCGGCATCAGGTTTACAAGGAATTTGTTCAAGGAACAAGACAAACCACTTAAATGAGCATAATAATAAAGTTCAAAAACAGGAAAACATAAATTACTTTCAGAATAAAAAAAAGGGGGAGAAGCTGATATATACCATGAACTTGAACAGTAAGTATAAATGAAGAGTTATTGTGAGAATGCTCAGAGACTGCTCAGAGTTCGTCAGTCCAGGGAAAGAAACTGTTTTTGTGCCGGGTGATTTTGGCGTACAGTGCTCTGTAGAGATGGGCGAATGATGCCTTGTGAAGCTTCTGGGGCTTTTTCCCGATTATACCAAAAAAAGATTCGAAGCTTTAAAGGACCTTGTGTTGTTTGTCTCATTATCTCGGGAAAACGAGCTCCGTTTTCTCGAAATAACGAGTTATTTATCTCGTTAAATTGGGAAAATGAGATCGAGATCTTGATAAATTAAGTAGAACCTTTTCACGTGACGTCAAATAACGTCCGGTTTGCGGCGAAACAAGGTATCCTTACTTCCGCAGATGATTTGGAATCGGAAATGGAATTCATACAATAGGAGACATGCACATACCGCACAATACCGCATACCGTAACTCCAGCCCCCAATTATGAAGATAAGTGTTGTTGTTGTCTTATGTCTTTGTTGTTGTCTTTGTTGAGATGCCAGGATAATAATAACAACATACGTGTATTTGATCATCTATTAGTGTCTGTTTCTAGATTGTTTTGCTATAATAACTGTTGCTATATCCAGTATTCTATTTCACAGCTGTCATCCACAGAGTTGTGCCTGGAATATAGATTGGAATCATTTAGCTTTAATGTGTAATGTTGAATCCTCTCACACCCAACATTGTTTTAGAGCAGTGTCGCTGTTGATCACTTGATCACAGCGAGATCACGCTGTCACAGGTCTATAAGGAAAAACAAGTAGCCTCATTACCTCAGGTTTTTTTCTAATAAAATTATAGGGTTCCGTTTTCTCTTTTGTTGTGTTATGCTGCGGTTGCAGTATTCCACGATGTACCACTGTGGGTTCAGTGTGTTTTTCCTCATGTCAGTATTTCTGGAGCCTCAATTAATGGAGTGCACACTTAACAGTTAAGGCCTACATTAGTTGAGGGCAAAGACTTAGAAAGATACTGTTAACTAGTGTTTACATCCACACTTATAATCACTGTATTATCATATTTCTTGATTATCATATTTTTCAAGTGGCCATTTAACACTATAAGGACCTGATGTCTTTTATCAGACTGTTGCAATTATCACTTCAATTCAACTAACTTTAGATATCCCCATGGGGTCATTTAACAGCACACTGATTATTATTCTGCACTTGTAAATGCATTCACAGAAAAAATAGTTCTGTACACAAACTGTCATGTTACTGTTTAGAAATGATCCAAATCCACTTAGCACATCATGTCTCTGTTTATAGTGAGTATGAGGACATACTTTTGTGAATTATGTTCATGTAGTTCAAATATTGTACAATTAAAGTACCCATTTCATGAATAATATATTCTTTTTTTTAATACTTTATTTTAGTCATCCTCAACCTACCTTGAGAGTGAATGCCAAACTGCATTTCTTTTTTAAAACATCATTTAATTTACACAACATAATTACATGCAACCATTTACAGTACACAGGGTCACAGCTGTGCTCAATATAGGAAACACACTGGGCCTAGACACTGGTACACTGGTGGTGACTGGAAGAAGAGAACGTTGGAGATCTGGATGGAATGAGGAGTGAACAGATGAGTTTAACCCCAGGTCTGGAGGACAAGGAGAGTGATTTCCAACCAAAATGACAGCAGACAGTAGCAGAGTAGAACATATTTATGAGTTGGCAGCAAAGACATGATTGGCCGATTGAAATAGTGGTAAGATATGCCATGCTTTCAAGTCAACTTTATTGTCAATTCTGACTTGTGCAACACAATACAGGATTGAAATTACCTTCCTTAAAGGCCTATGGTGCAGCAGCAACAAAAAATGTAAACAAAATGTGCAAACGTTGAGAATATAGAAATACATATATATACAAAGTACACTTAAGAGAAATATTTCTTGATGGATAGTTTATTGTTGGGCTATGGACACAAGGAAAACAGGGACAGAAAATAAAAGTTTAATTACATCGACATCAGATTTCTGCTAGTGGAAAGCCTGTACAGTAAGCTAAATAGAATAATGAATATTAGGCAGTGTAATCCCCACCTGTACATTATAGCCTGCAGGTTAGCATGCATAGCTTGACCTTACTTTCCCTAGTCAAGGCAGCAACGTAACAGCAACAGTTACTAACAATACCAGGGAAATGAAGATGATAAATACTACACGTGAAATATTTTAGTCTCAATCTTACCTTTAGAAGAAATGCTGAGTTTCATTTGGTGCTGACTTACGTTCCTGCATCTACAGTTTAAGTTTTAAATTGGACGTAGTGCTGGAAGTTGTCTGACATCACTGTGAAAAGGGTAATAATAAGTAAGGGTAAGGATAATTAACTTGAGATCTTGACAAAACGAGCTCCGTTTTCCCATGATAAGGAGATAAATAACTTGAGATCTCAGGAAAACAGAGGAAATTAAGTCATTATCACGGGAAAATGGAAAAAAATAATATTTGCCCATGGCCGCTTAGGGCTTCTGTAAAAGACGGATCCTACCAGTGACATCTAGCGGTCGGCAGCAATTATAGCAGCCAAAAACTTCCCATTGATTCACACTAGTCAAGTCACTCTTAACCAGCTGTGTCAGCATTTTGAAATGTCAATTAACTTATTTGATTTATGTATGGCATAGTTTCTCTGTGAAGTGAGATGAGTATGAATGAGTATTTCAAGATCAGTGTTTTGAAGATATGACTGGGGGTTTCTGAGAGGTGCTTATACAGTTCATTTGACACTACTTATAATGGTAATGACGGTAAGGATTGTCAGTGACAGAACGTGGTTGTAATGTGACACATGGTGTGAAAAGATTCAAGTTAAACAGTGTAGAGATATGTTTTTGGGAATAATACTGACTGACTTATTTGTGGCATTAAAGTGGATATAAAGTGAATATGTGCATGAGATAATTATGCTTGTGTGATGTGTTTGTAGTTGTGCAACACAAGTTTTTATTTAAGAACAACATCTGCTCAATGATGCTTGGCTTCAAACGGCTTCTTCTCTGGCTGACTATTTCACCAGCCCTGTGAAACGTCCTCTCACAGGGCACTGGGGATGCTGGTGTGGACGGCTAGTTTGTGAAGGTATAGGTAAGCTCCCTCGTGGAGGAGCCAATAAATTAGGAGGTAATCTATCCTTGGGAGCAGTTTGTCCTTCAAATGTCTGCATGAGCAAAGAAAAATCGTGAGATCCTTATCATTTCAGTAAGAGATGAATACAAAATAAATACAAAGTTAAAATTACTTGACCTCTGCACTTCTGTAATTGCATTGCTGTACTATTTGATCCATGTTGTGCATCCACATGACTGTCCTGTATGTCCCAGAGGTTGTTGCTTTGGGACTGGGATGGGGCCTCTACAGATGGTAGTGTCTGGGCTGATGCAGGCATTAGAAAGGCACATTCTCTTGTGAGCCTTTCCACTGCTGCCTTACAACTAGTTGTGCTACAGAATCCCAGTTCTTTAAAGCATTGCAAGTGTCAAAGAGGTGACCTTCTCCAGCACTGCAATTTTGTCTTTGGATGTTAGTGTGGAAATTAAGGAGTAGTGTGCCGGAAATCAGATGTGTTACAGAATGACATTGTCTTGATGCATCTTCACCACAGGGATCAGTTTTGATCCGGACACCCTCTTTTCTGTAGACATTCCTACGGTTACCTGGTGAAATGGAGAGATGACTGATAGTGGTTGATGGTGTCATACTCCTCAGCAGAGAATGGGATGAGGGTGGTGTTCAGACTACTGAGTGCTGCACCCAGTGGCTCCTTCTGCTTATACAGCCTCTGAAATGTTGCGAATGTATTGTTCCGGCAGGTTTCAATCTCTTGCAGTAGTTCATGCTCTGATCTTCCCATTTGTCGATGTATCTCTGATAACTTTGCCAGCCCTTGCTGGATCACATCAATAAGAACTGATGAGTCCCATCTTATAAGGACTGGACTGTTCTTTCACTCTATCACTATGTGCCCTATCGCAGACTTTGCTCCTCTACTGGGACACCCTGACTCTTTTCATCAACCAAGTAATCCATACATAGAAAGAAACCAACTCAAACAAGTTCAGGAATTTAGTTATGTGTAATAATGTGAAATGACACAGGTAAAAAGTATTGAAGACGCTTAATGATATTTATTTAATACTTTGTCAGAAAGCTTTGTTGCTCATGACAGCTTCAAGACGTCTCCTATATGGAGAAACTAGTCACATACATTGCTCAGCTGTGATTTTGGCCCATTCTTCCACACAAGCAGTCTTTAAATCTTGAAGGTTCTGTGGTCCTCTTCTGTGAACTCAGATTTTTAGTTCTTTCCATAGATTTTCAGTTGGATTCCAGTCAGGTGATTGGCTGGGCCATTCCGGCAGCTTTATTTTCTTTCTCTGAAGCCAGTTGAGAGATTCCTTTGCTCTGTGTTTGGGATCATTGTTTTGCTGAAATGTCCACCCTTGTTTCATTTTCATCATTCTGGTAGATGGCAGCAGATTTTTATTATGAATGTGTTGGTACATTTTTTCCATCCATCCTCCTTCAATTATATGAAGTTTGCCAGTAACATATGCAGAAAAACAGCCCCACAACCATGATGTTCCCACCTCCAAACTTCATGAATTATTGCCTTAATTGGACTCTAGCAGGACAACATAAGTTCAAATCAATTCAATTTTATTTAAATAGCGCCAATAACAATACAAATTGTCTCAAGACGCTTCACAAAAACCAGCCTGCAACCTCCAGAGCAAGCCTGAGGAGGACGGTGGCAAGGAAAAACTCCCTTTTAACAGGAAGAAACCTTGAGCAGAACCCAGCTCATATGGAGGGACCCATCTGCCGAAGGCCAGCCGGGTAGAAACAGAGAAGATAGAGGAAAAAAAGAACAGGAGAAACAGATAAACAAACTTTTGTCATTGATATATACACCAAGCTGAAGGAAACATGTAGGATCTAGTAATATAGCACATAGCTGATGATCTGTGAGACAGTTTGTTAGTATAACAGGAATCATGGGCAGGTGAATAGTTCATCTAGGTGGGAGTGGATAACTGGAGGAGGCCATGACGACTGGGGCAGATGTAGTTTATGGAGCTCCACAGGTCTGATACACGGCACTCCAGACCATGAAGACTGGGCTGGTTGATGATACCACGACAGCAGATGTAGCTTAGAACTCCACAGGTCAGATATTCAGCACTCCAGACCAGAGACCCTCACAAGAAGATGGAGGGGAGGGAGTGAGACACAGTGGTTAGTAATAGAAAATAAATTATAAGAGAGAGAAAATAAAATTATAAGGTATTAGAGGACAGAAGCCAGAGAAGAAAGAGGAGAGGACATGTCCTCAGTGCATCATCCCCCTGCAGCCGAGGCCTACAGCAGCGTGACTAAGGGATGGTTAAGTCCAGCCCTAACTATAAGCTTTGTCAAAAAGGAAAGTCTTAAGCCTGACCTTAAACGTGGAGACGGTGTCTGCCTCCCGAACCCAAACTGGGAGCTGGTTCCACAGGAGAGGAGCCTGATAGCTGAAGGCTCTACCTCCCGTTCTACTTTTAGAAACTCTAGGAACCACAAGTACACCTCCACTTTGAGATCGTAGTGATCTGTTGGGACAATATGGTTCTGTGAGGTCTTTCAGATACGATGGTGCTAAGACTTTCAAGGCCTTGTATGTAAGGAGGAGGATTTTAAATTCAATTCTAGATTTTAAAGGGAGCCAATGAAGAGAAGCTAATACTGGAGTAATATGATCTCTCTTGCTAATTCCTGTCAGTGCTCTTGCTGCAGCATTTTGAATAAATTGGAGGCATTTTAAAGATCTATTTGGACAGCCAGACAGTAACGAGTTGCAGTAATCCAGCCTGGAAGGCACAAATGCTTGAACTAGTTTTTCCACATTACTCTGAGAAAGAATTTTCCTAATTTTAATGATATTATGAAGGTGAAAGAAAGCAGTCCTGGTCACCTGCTTTATGTGAGAATTAGGACATATCCTGGTCAAATATAACACCAAGTTTTTTAACAGTAGTACTGGAGGCCAAGGTAATGTCATCCAATGAAACCAAGTGATTAGATAATGAATCTCTGACATGTTTAGAGCCACATACAATGACTTCTGTTTTGTCTGAGTTTAAAAGTAGAAAATTACCGGTCATCCAAGCATTAATGTCTTTAAGTAGTTTAACCAAGTGATTAGTTTCATCTGGTTTCATGGATAAATATAGCTGGGTATCATCTGCATAGCAATGGAAGTTTATGCCGTGCTTTCTAATGATATTGCCTAAGGGAAGCATGTATAATGTGAATAATATTGGTCCTAGCACAGAACCCTGAGGAACTCCATAGCTTACTTTGGTGTATATATAGAAGAATTGTTATTTACATGGACAAACTGGAATCTGTCTGACAGATATGATTCAAATCAGTCTAATGTAGTTCCTGTAATCTTGATCACACTTTCAAGTCTCTGCAGTAGAATACTGTGATTAATAGTGTCAAATGCAGCACTGAGATCTAGCAGGACAAGTATAGAGACAAATCCATTGTCTGAAGCCATGAGGAGATTGTTGGTAACTTTAGCCAGAGCCGTTTCTGTATTACGATGAGCTCTAAAACCTGACTGAAACTCTTCAAACAAACCATTCCTGTTTAAATAATCAACCAACTGATTGACAACAACCCTTTCTAAATCTTTAGAGATAAACGGAAGGTTGGAAATTGGCCTATAGTTGGCTAAAACATCTGGATCAAGAGTGTGTTTTTTAAAGTAAAGGTTTAATAATAGAAGTTTTAAACCTCCTTGAGCAACTTAGTTGGGATGGGGTCTAGAAGACTAGTTCATGGTTTAGATGCTGTAATAACTGAAGTGAGCTCAGGAAGATCGATTAGAAAGAAAGAATCAAAATATTGACCAGGTCCTGTAGAGGTTTCAAATGTCACTGTACTTACATCTTTGACAGTTGGAAGGGTGCTATGAATTTTATCTCTAATGCCAACAATTTTATCAGTAAAGAAGCTCATGAAGTCATTACTGCTGAGGGCTGAAGGAATAGATGGCTCAACAGAGCTGTGACTCTTTGTTAGCCTGGCTACAGTGCTGAAAAGAAATTTGGGGTTGTTCTTATTTTCTTCTATCAATGAAGAATAATATGCTGATCTAATCTTACGGAGAGTTTTTTTTATAAGTTGTCAAACTATCTTTCCAGGCTGTGTGAGCTTCTTCAGAATTAGTGGAATGCCAAATTCTTTCCAGCTTTCGAACTGCCTGCTTTGAACTACGCAACTGTGAATTATATAAGTAAGTGCATGTAAACACTGACTAAAATCAGAAATCTCTTTATTTGATTAACACACCCAGATAATGCGATTGGAATTCAATTTTGTTATGTATACACTTGATTAGACTACGATCGGATAAGGTGTGCGCATGCTCCAAAGCCGCTGCGCTGGCGTATAACCCTGGAACAAAAACATCCATGAAAGCTGAACGCAGAAGAAGACGGTAAACGGAGCCGGAGTGCATATCTTCCCTGCACCAAAAGCAGTGCGCGCATTACTCAGGAGATTGAAAGAGCTGTGCTATTATCTGCCTGGTTGTTGTTTGAAATGCCGGTCTGCCTTATGAATGACTCTTATTTATCATAAACGTAATAGATCAACTGAAAAGGGGGCATATTAAAATGGTATTGTCCCACTGAAAAGACACATATCGCCACCTAGTGTGGAGGAGGAAGACATATTCCTGTCAGTTATTCAATTTTCTCCGCTGGAGGAGGACTGTATCTAGACAGTCAAATGTCAAGCATAGCTCGATTAAGCTGTGAATGTATATGCACTGACTGTCAGTACGGTGTTTTTGCGGTGATGTGCAGTGTGTTTTGTCTTCCAAACATGGTGTGTGTTATGGCATCCAAAGAGTTCAATTTTGCTCTCATCTGACCAGGCTGTGTATTTTACAGGCTTGTCCAATTGTTGTGCATCAAACTTTAATCGAGCTTCACCACGATTTTTCTTCAGAAATGGAGTCTTGTGTCGTGAGCGTGGATACAGGTCATGGCTTGTTGAGTGCATTGCTTATTGTTTTCTTTGAAACAATTGTACCTTCTAATTCCAGGTCTTTTCTGAAGCTCACCACCAGTGATCCTTGGCTCTTGGACAATTCTTCTGATAATTATTTTCACTCCTCTGTCAGAAATCTTGCAAGGAGCACCTGGTCGTGGCCGGTTTATGGTAGAATGATGTTCTTTCCACTTCCGGATTATGGCCCCAACAGTGCACACTGGAACGTTCAGAAGTTCAGAAATCCTTCTGTAACCAATGCCATCAGAATGTTTTGCAACAATAAGGTTGCAAAGGTCTTGAGAGAGTTCTTTGCTTTTACCCATCGTGAGATGTTCCTTGTGTGACACCTTGGTAATGACACACCTTTTTATAGGACACCAGTTTGGACTGAACTGGCTGATTTTCATTTTCACTGACAAGGGGCAGGATGGCTTTCTGATCACTGATAGATTTCAGCTCGTGTCTTGGTATTTTTTAACCTCCCTTTCTGTGTGTATTTGATGTTTTTTCCCTCTGTTATTTTACATTATTAAACATAACCTAATTTCTGAACTTATTTGTTTTGGTTTCTATGTATTTCTATGTATGGATTACTTGGGTTGCTACCAACACCTTGTGAAAATTTCATATCAATAGCACCTTTAGAAATATGTTTACTATGAAAAATTGTGAAGTGTTCAATACTTATTTCACCCCCTGTATATTAAAAGGGTTATAGATGTATTGCAGTATTATAGATATTACAATTGTATAAGTAGATGTATTGAGTGGTAAAGTACTAGAAGGGACAGCATGGTGTTGTTCAGTTAAGGTGCCCGACTGCTGAGTTGCTATGTCCTCATGCTTAGCACGAAGATGCCGCAACATAGAGGAGGTGTTATTTCCAAACACAAAGAATTGCGAATTGTCATTTGATCAGGATTATTTTTGGTTTAACGTTAATCAACAAACTATTAGTTATATGATTATTATTATTGTTGTTGTTATTTAGATTTTTGATTTTTAATATTATGTGTTGCTTTTAGGTCCATACAACAGATTTTCCTGGAAACTACCCTGGGTATGATGACACTTGGGACATGCAGAAATTTCAGAAGGTAAGGGTTAACTAAAATTACATTTTGTTTCCAATCAGTAAAGAAAGGTTTATCTTTGTGCTTCCAGCCTGACAGATAATTCTATGAAAACTTTTTGGACACTAAATTGTCAAGGTGAATTTAAAGTGCATTAAAAAACAACTGTTCACTAATGTGTTTAACAGTAGTTAAGGTATGTTACAATAAATAAAATATTTACTGTTAGCTTCATAGACATGGTGAACACTAAAACAAAGATGAGGAATGTAAAGATAAGTCCTGTTAGGTGACTTTGGAATGTTAGGGTTGTCATGGTGACAATAAAGTAGACCAACGCTCCCTGGACCTAACAGCTGGTGTGTCTCTGATATGCTCCTGCCTCCTGACGTCTTGACTTAGCAATAACGCTACAACATGGTCTCAGAAGTTAATTAGTCAGAAGTTAATTAATAGCCAAGTGAGTTGTCAGCTGGAGGTTTGTCATTTTTTTGTGAAAAAAAGTATCTTTTTAGTCTTGGCGTTGCCAACTGCTGCGTGGAAGGAAACGGTTTGTAACTTTGTAGCTTACAACAACATTACCAAGGCATCATCATGAACCAGTTTCAGGTTGCACCACCGGAGAAACTCTCGTTCAAAACAGAGCACTGGCTGAAATGGATCAAATGATTCAACAGATTTTGCATCACTTCAGGTTTGGAAACCCAAGCAGACAAAAATCAAGTGAATGCTTTGATCTACGCAATGGGCCGATAAAGCGAGTGAGTACCACATAGTCAAAGAGAAGTTGGACACTCATTTTGTCAGGCGAATTATCTGACTCTTTCATCAATGCGTTACATTGCCTGGTGGAGCACTGCAGATACGGCGTATTACATGACGAGATGGTGAGAGACAGACTGGTCGTAGGCCTGAGGGACAAACGTCTATCAGAGAGATTACAGCTGGATATGGAACTGACACTACAGAAAGCTGTCACTTTAGTTAAACAGAGTGAACAAGTGAAAAAGCAAAAGGAACTGCTAAACGCTAACTGCAGAGGAGACATGATGAACACACAGCTGGACAGCATGCACGGTGGTGCAAAAACGAAACTTAGCCACGGTCCAAACCAGTGTTCAGTAATGCACAGAACAGACCATGCAAAAGGTGTGAATATGGCCACAATGTCACACACACAATAATGATGAAGAATATGGAGTTTCTTTCCTGGGCTCAGTGTCAACAGAAACAGGGGACAGTGCTGGTCCCTGGATGACTGACAGTGTTTAAAATTGACACAGGCACAGATGTGACAGCCAAACAATCCAAACAACTGTATGACAAGGGTCAGTAAGGTCAACTATCAAAAGCTACATTGGTCAGGAGGGAAGGGCCAGGAGGAAACCCTCTGAAAGTGATGGGCAAGTTCAAAGCCCCTCTCAACAAGAGAAATAAAATAAAGAGACTGTATATGTTGTGGATAGACTGAGGACACCGCTGCTAAGCCGAGCAGCCGCCACAGAGCTGCAGCTGGTCATCAGGCTGGACAACAACAGCCTGGACACAAGCGAGGTGGTGAAGCAGGAAATCCCAAAGCTCTTCTCTGGATTTGGAAAAATGGGGGCTGAGTACCCCATAGTACTCAAGAAAGATGCAAAGCCTTTTGCAGTCTCAGCACCTAGGCGAGTCTCCCTTCCTCTCCTTCTCAAAGTCAAAATGGAGCTAAATCGCATGGAGCAGCAGGGTGTCATCTCAGAAGTGGTACAGCCAGGTAGGGTTGCAGCTATCAATTCTTTTTGAAGTTGAGTATTCTACCAAATATTTTAGCGATTAATTGAGTAATCTGACTTTTTTTAAACAACAATACTGTAATGGTCCGTGTTCACACTGCGGCTGTTCGGGTTGTGTTCAGTTAGGTTGCAGTGTATGGGGTTGTGGGATGTCTCGGGGGGTGGCGTTGTCAGAGACTGTGAAGCCTGTCAGTCATGGCATGGCTTCGATTAGTGCGAAGTAGCCAGCTGGGATTAGCTGAGGACCTGTGGGGGTGTGTGTGTAGGGAGAGAGACGTGACAGAGCTAATGTTGCGTGTTTTACTGTTTTGCTGTTGGTTGCTGCCCACTGTGTTCAAGCTGAAGAATAAAGACCAGCAAAACCAATTCATGCTTCGTAGCTCCATTATTCTGGGTTGCTACAATGGGTAAGGGTTAACGAGGTGTCCATTATCTGAAATTAATGGACGATGTGGAGGCGTGAACCGTCCGAAGCGAATACCTTGGTCCGGGTGAATCCTCAATTCTGATTGGCTGTGGGGTGTACATTAACAAGGGATGATTGACACCCATAAAGACGTTCCGGTCAAATTACCTGATGAAAGTTATAAATCATTGTGCTGGCTCAAACGCTTTGGTAACCGTGGCAATAGAAACACAGACTCTGTCCAGTCAACCAAGGAGGGGAGGAGAGTACAGTGTTGCCAGTTTTAGAGTCTGTGAGCCAGCATTAATCACCACTTAAGAGATGTAAACGTCATTAGCGACACGGTGTTCAAGACAAGTAATGCTGTTTTCAAGGCGATGCTGAAGCGCTACAGGAAGAGTGGGAAAGACACCAGCTTCCACCATCTTGTCTCCCTGAGTTGGAACTTGAAGAAATCAGAAGTTCATCTTTCTTTGGATTTTAACAATTCCGATTCTCAATTTCGATTCTTTGAGGTGTAGGTCAACAGGTCACAAATACTTCAAAAGAGAATTTTTTCATTTGAAAAAGCCTTTACACAGGCCATTTTTATTTATTCACATTACCAGTTAACTTGATAGACTACAGTTTAATTTGGTTGCTGTACTGAAACTAGGGTATTCAATTACAAGGGAGGCTGAAATAACTACAAGTACTACAAGTTGGCAGCAGTCTAAAAAAACAAAGCTGCAGCCGAGGTGGGTGTATATAACCCACGACGACCCAGATTTTTCGCTCCATCGGGTCAAATGACCCGGCTCAATGACTCGGCAATCGACCTGGGATTTTATTGAATATTAATTGTTTTTTTGCTCTGACGCTGACGTACCTGCCTGTTACATTCTGACACGACGGCCTGACAGACTTTATCATTGTAGAAGCCTCTGGTCAAAAACAAGTTTTGGTCTACTCCCATACAGACTGATATCTTCAATCAAATAAACAAATCAAATGTGTTGTTACACGATCATTATGGAAGCACTCTCACAGCAGGTCGACCCACTTGCCTTTGGCGTGCTTTCACATCGGCAAAAGTCCGGGGTCGGACCTCCGGCTGTGAGAGCAGCGTGTCTGTTTTTTCCTCCCTCATACGTCACCGTGTACATTGCAGATAACACTGCAGTTTGTTGATAACCTGAAGAATGGACCAGTTGATTATTATACCTTGCAGGCGAAGGTGTTTTGTTTGTTATGCATCCTCCTTTGGCAGTATATAAGCTTTTCACAGGTGTTGCACTGTGCCAATCTGTCCTTTTTAAAAAATTAAAATGAAGCCAGACTTTCAAGCTTCGTTTTTTGCAGTCCATGTTCAGAAGAGTGATGTTCTTCTTACTAGCGGAGCACCCCGGATGGAGTAATACAAACCCTGGAAACAAACTAGTGCGAGCAACCGAAAAAAAAAGAATCGAAATTCATAACAGTTCCGGAACCAGACGTTAGGAACCGGTTCCTATTTGGAACTGGTTCTAGGTGCCCAACCCTAGGTGCTGTGTGTCACATGGATGACATGCTCATCTGGGGAGCCAGTCAGGCAGAACATGATGAGACACTGAATGACAAATGTGAGTTTTCAGAAAGCAAGTTAGAGTTTCTGGGGCAGATCATCGAGTCAGCAGCTGTCAAATCCATGAAGGAGCCCAGAAATGCCAGTGAGGTGAGACGCTTCCTGTGGAAGACTAATCACCTAAATTCATGCCTTACCTGGCCGAGAAAACTCACTCACTCAGAGAGCTGATCAAGAAATCAAACATGTGGCCTTGGGGGCCACGACGGCGTAAAGAAGGTCCTGACTACTCCTCCAGGTTTAGCTCTGTATAATGCAAATACTGACACGCTTGTCTCGGCTGATGCCTCCTCATATGTCATGGGTGCTGTTCTCCTCCAGTGGCAAAACAGCACAGCAAAGTGGAAACCAGTGGTATATGCATCACGTGCATTCAGCAGCACTGAACGGAGGTATGTTCACATTGAGAAGGAGGCTCTTGCCTCCACATGGGCCTGTGAAATGTTTGCGGACTTCCTCATAGGGAAAACCTTTCACATAGAGACAGAGCACAAGCCTCCCGTCCCACTGCTGGGCTCAAAAAGCCTTGATAAGTTGCCACCATGAATTTGTTCATGCACATGTTCAGGGAAAAAGTCAGTTTTTCCATATCATGTAATTCCTTAATAATTGCAATCCACTCCTCTTTTGACGGGGGCTCTTTTGATAGCCAACTTCTTGTAATAGCTTTTTTTTACTGGCTACTAGCATTATTTTAGTTAAATGTTTATCGGTAACATTAATTGTGGGGGAGATGTTTACCAAGATAAATTGTGCAAAAATCATGATTATTGTCAAAGCTGTGGAAGAGCCATTGAATGACTGTAAACAGGAGTAGATTCGGGTAATCAATTTTCGATTTTAGTTTAGATTTGTACGCGTCAATCAAAATGTTAATTAAATCAGAGCGGCCTTCCTCTGATGTTTTTATATCACGGATGAAATGAGCTCTAACTTGAAGATATCTGAAGAAGTCTTGATTTTCCAAATCATAGATATCTTTAAGTTTTTGAAAACTGTCCAGTTTCCCTTTGTCAGAGATAAAACAGTACGTTGTGATACCTTTCGAGAGCCACTGTTTAAAGCACCAATCTATCTAGGCAAGTTTATAGTCTTTATCATGTGCCACTCATCATAATATCTTGATGTGGTTTAAAATCGATATCAACCTGTATCAACTGCACTCAGATTTATCTTTGCCCACCTTAGGTATTACGGAGATGATGGCATGTCTCCAAGAAGCTGGTGTTTCTCCTCCATTAAGAGCAAAATTTAAACATTTCAATAATGTTGGTGATAGTAACTCTCTAAATGCTTTATACCATTCTGCGGAGTATCCGTCCTCCTTGTTTTGAGTCTCGAGAAAGCATTATCCAACTCTTTTTGTGTTATTTCACTCGTCATTATTTTGTTCTGTTCTGATCCAATAGGATCAGCTCCTTTCGGGTGTGTGTACAAATCTTTATAGTAATTTTCAAAGGAAATTTCCCTTAACTTATGACACATTTTTCATTAATTGTGTCCTTAATTTTATGAATTGCCTTTTCCTCCTGTTGCTTTCTTATCCTTGTTCGCACTGGGCGTGGGCAGTTTGTCAGAATGATTTTTGTGTGAGGCCCCTAGGGGTCAGAGGAAGAGTAAAGCCACAATTATGTTTCTGCGCATGTCCGCACAAGGACCTGACACACGGTCCCTCCGCTAGTGCAAGACATTTATACACTGTTGTGCACTCGCCAGTCTGTCTCATCTCTAACAACTCAACCCAAACACTAGACAGCGCTGTGTCTTTTTTGCCACTTGGGTTCATTTTGTTTCTGCTTCCTGCTTCCGTCTGAAACTGAAATAACATAAGCTACACAAATGTGTGTATCTCCAGACCTCCCTTTCTTGATCCAGATTAATCGATTTGAAAATCACGGAGATGCAAAGGCAGCTTCTTCCAGTTCCTGACTGTCTACTTCTTGGGCCCAATAACGTTGATCAGGGGCTTCTTGACAGCCTTGTAGGACCTTAATGGTCTAAAAGTTGACCACATACAGTGCGGGTGGAGCACTGGACACAAGTTTGGTTTCACCACTGCCGTTAGAGATCCTGTGATGTATTTTTTTCCCTGCACATGCGGATCAAGATGTGGACATTTCTTGCTGAAGGGTCCATGTATGTTTTAGTCATTGGATTTTCCATTCAGAAGAGAAAAAAAATGAAAAATGAGTAGTTATTATCTGATTGAGATGCCCAGATAATGTGATTGAATCAGAGTTTTCAATAATGCGTGTGCACATGCTCCACGACCCCTGCGCTGGCTGACAAAAACGCCCAAGAAAGCCGATCACAGAAGGAGAAGAGAAACGGAGCCGCTAGAAGAACCGTCTGAGGGATAGCACGGATCTTACGGAACTTCTTATGCAAGATAAGAAGTAGCGCGAACTTTACGTACAAGATTAAAAAATGTACTATTATCCGTCTGGTTGTTGTTTGAAATACCGGTTATTATTATATCACATAATAGATCACCCGGAAATCGGGCTGTATTAATATGGTATTATCCCGCTGAAAAGACACGTATCGCCACCTAGTGTGGAAGAGGAGAACAGTTATCCGATTTTCTTGCGCTGCATGTAAACTGGGACAAGGACTGTGGTGACAAAGTCAGATTTTGAGCATAGCTCGATTAAGCTCTGCATGTAAACGCACTGACTGAAACAATTGCAATAAAAGACAAATCACTTTGTCTTTCATTGCATCACAAATCAGAAAAACACTTGCTGAAATGTCCATGAATTTCACTCAACAACCTGGTAAAGGTTGTAATGGTTGTTTTGGATGTTATCAATATCAGGAGCAGGGTCGTAATATTAGTGAATGCTAACAAAATCAAAGTAAAAATGTTTACGACGAGGCTACTTTACGGCCTGCCAATATTAAAAAAACGCCAATGTCACTGTAAATATAGGTTTACACTACAGGTCTGACGGCTCGTTAGCTAGGTCTCAACAGAGCCGGCTCAGATCAATTATATCAGCCGCTCAGACTGCACCGATTATCTGGACAAACTGGTCCTCAGCACTGGTGAGAAATTACCAGACCCAATTCATATTCCAAGTGAGAAATGGATTGCACATATGCCCAAATGGGCAGCTATAATATGGCCCAGCATATACAATTATCAAATTGAGAAACCTACTGTGTACACTAAGGTCAGTTTGCATGCATACAAATCTTTGGACGCGTATAATTATGTACTTTGGGTCATGAGTAAAACTTCAATGGGTTTCGCTCTTTGAGGGCAGGTGTCCTGCCCAGCCAGAAACGGGGAGTAAAGGCAAAACCTTATTATACCTGGGTGTACGTGCACAGGGATCTAGGGTACATCCTAACTGATAACTGCACAAGCATGGCAGGGTAAGTCTCACACAGCAGATATTGTGAGCTTATGATTTCAGTTACTTTTACTAATAGATCTATCCATTGCACCAGTCTCACTTCTTGTTTGTTGTTCGGGTATTTCGCACACTGAATTTACTAATAATACAGCAGTAATTTCACTTTTTTTTTTCCTGCAGAAATAAATTCAACGCAATATTTACATATCCAGTATTTTAATAAAATCATAGCCTAAATGTTATTTTAAAATTACTCCCTCTCATGGGATAATGATAATCCTTACATCTATACATTTCCTTCTTCACTCAGCAATTACAATGGAAGATCTTCAGGCATTCAAAAACATTTGTTCCGACGCTGCTTTACTCACATCCATCCTGTGGCGCGGCACCACAAACATCTTCTTCTCTTGACAAAAGGATGAGATCCCTTTGGGGATATTAAACAGTTTGCATTCATCCTTTTGCCGATTCGTGCAGTTTACAGCACAAAGGCTCCCTGTCATTTTCTTTCTCTGCTGACTCCACTGGTAAACAAATAAGAAATGTCCAGCTTTCTGCCCCCTGGCTGTGCACGCGATGACGCTGACGCTATACATACTCTTACTTTGAAAACTGCAACTTCCGGGCGCACAAAATGAAACAAAAGTTCTGTCTTCTAATGATTTTATTTTTTATTTTTAGAAACAGAAAATGAAAATCAACCATTTTTTTTAAGGTTTTGTCATCCCTCTTGACCCTGGTAATGAAAAATGCTTTGAATTTTAATTATAATTTTTGAATTTTAAAATGAAAATCAAATAACCACTAAGTTTTTGTTTTTTAATATCCTCTTCTGAACGGAAAATCTAATGACCAAAACATACATGGTCCCTGAAGAAACCCTCGGACGCCAAGATCTTGGTTTCTCTTCCAAGCTGTTGGTTTGTCTGTTTTTCTGCAGAGTCTCCAACTGCACTTTCTGGTGATCTGGCAGCAGCTGTACCGTTCCTGGCTGAGAAACTATATGCGAGGCGCTCCTCAGCATGCGACCCAGCAGTCCCTCCAGTCAGTCCGTGTTTATTTGTCTTTTTAAAACAATTTTTAAGTGTGTTTGGCATACTACTGGGGACAACCGTGAAGCTTTTTGCACTTTTTTTGCTTCTCAGCACTGTTGCTGCATCTCATCTGTAATATCATGGAAGGACATTGCATGTTTGGGAGAGTTACTCTCAGCTGAGAACTTCTCCTGTCTTTCCAGTCTTCCACAGCTGGCGCAATCCGTTGAGCTCCGCAGGCTGGCTAAGAAGCTGAGCCATCGGAAACACGGCATTCAACAGAGATTAACGACTCTCCGGCTTGACAATCGCTGCAAACTACCACCACCTCCTTCTCTTCTGCTGTCAAATGTTCAATCTATTTGTCACAAAACATATGAACTGGAGACGTACGCCAAGTTTAAACGGGAAGTAAAAGATACCTGTCTTCTTGCCTTCACTGAAATATGGCTAGGTGATATAGACCAAAACTTTGACCTGATCCTAACTGGTTGTGGAAGCCCAATTCGTATGGACCGGTCACAAGAGATTACCGGCAAAAACCGAGGAGTAAGAGTCTGCTTCTACGTGAACCAGCCCTACTGTAATACTGTATCAGAGAAAAGATATGCACCACTGACGTGGAATTACTGTCTAACTCTCTACGCCCCCTTTATTTGCCTCGCAAATTTCAACATCTCTTTTACACATTAGTGTACATCCACCCGTGAGCAAACGCCTCTGCTGCGATGACGTCACGCATAAACTGGACTCCATCTGCCCGGACGCACCTAAGTTTGTCCTTGGTGATTTTAATCATTGCAATTTAAAAAAGACCTTGAAGACATATGAGCAATATGTGCATCCTACCACAGTAGTGTCTATCTCATGCTTGTGTACAAACTGTCCTTCAGATGTCTGGAGCAGGAGGAAAGAACCGTGAAAATCTGGTCAGAGACTGGGACTGTTTTTATGATGGGTGTGATGATATAAATGATCTTTCTTTCTTTCCATCTCATCATATATTACATTCTGTGTGGACTTGGTAATTCCAACCAAAAAAGTGGTCACTTATCCAAATAACAAGCCCTGGGTAGTTAAAGAACTGAAAGCAGTGATTAATAAAAACAAAAGAATTTTCTATTCTGGAGATCCCCTGGACAAAAAAAAAAACAGTTTCTAGGGAAGTTAAGGTTGAAATAAGGAAGGCTAAAATAAAGTACAAAAAGAAAATTGAAAGCCAACATTGTAGTGATGACCTCAGAGCAGCCTGGAGAGGTATAAAATTTATGGCATTTAGGTAAACAGTGTGGATGATGACAACTTGGCTAATAATTTTTTTTTCTCGGTTTGAAAGATCTGATTTTTTTGGGGGATATTTCCACAATGGGGGAATCTTTGTCACCTCAGGATGGCATTGTAATCACTCAGGAAATGTCACAGATCTTCTTAAGAGAGTTAATATACGTAAGGCTGCCGGCCCAGACTCTATTTGTGGACGCACTCTGCGCCACTGTGCTGACCAGCTCAGCAAAGTGTTTACATCACTTTTCTTAATGTGTGTCGAGAGTGGCCAGAGACCAACTATATGGAAAACATCTACCATAATTGCTGTCTTAAAAAATAATAATCCAAGGGAGCTCAACGAATTTAGGCCATTTGCTTTAATGTCCCTTGTGATGAAGGTCTTTGAGAAAATACTCAAAGAAGACATTGCTTCTTTGATTAATGGCAAACTGGATCCTCTCCAGTTTGCTTATCAGTCTGGGAAAAGTGTAGATGATGCTAAGATTTTTATCAGGTTGTACAAGCACCTTGAAAAACCTAGTGCACATGCAAGGCTTTTATTTGCTGACTTTTCCTCAGCTTTTAATAAGATGCAGCCTCATATTTTAATTGAGCAATCTAATCTAATCTACCAGATCAGATTCTACTGTTGCTCTTAAACTTTTTAACTGACCGAATTCAGAGAGTATTTGCGAATGGCAGCATGTCCTCTGTCATCACCTCAAATACAGGTTTTCTACAGGGCTGTGTCCTTTGGCCTTTGTTATTTATTATGTACACAGACAGCTGTAGGTCTGCGCAAGAGTACTGTCCAAATATGACTCCTTCAGGGGCCCCAATCAGACCACAGCTATGCACTGTCTTCATTTGTGAACTAGTGTGACGATAACTTCCTGGATCTAAATGTAACAAAAACTAAGTAGTTTGTAATTGATTTCAGCTTAAGCCAGTAGCCAGCACCATCCACAGAGATAATGTTGAAATTGTTGAGACATATAAGTACATGTTTGACTCCAAAGTTAAGTTTAATGCAAACACAGAGTCGATCGCTAAAAGGGGTCAACAAAGGATATATCTGTTGTGTAAGCTGAAGTCTTTTAATGTTTCTAAGAACATTTTATGTAACTTTTATCATTCATTTATTGAAAGTCTTTTGACCTTTTATTAGTTGGTTTTATGGATTGTCAGTAAAGGAGAAGAATTCAACTGACAGACCTGAACTCCCTCTGGAAAAAACATGTAGTCCAGAAAGCCAGACAGGTCATGGGCAATCCTGACCATATCCTCAGCCAGGAGTTTCGTTTAATGCCTTCCAGATGGCAGTATCTTGCCCCTCCAAGGAAAACAAATAGATACCCCAGTTCTTTTATTCCCTCAGCTATCAAGCTGCTAAATGCTACTGATAGCAGCAATTAGTCATTTCTTCATTCCAGCCATAATGTGGAAATGTATTTATTATTATTCCCGTCATTTTGTCCTGTGATTCTTTGCACTGTGGTCCGGATTGGATATTGTTGCTACCCTCACACTGATTTTTGCTACTGACGGAGGGAATTGTTTGGTTTATGTGCTGTCCTGCATTTGGTTTGTTTGTTTTGTTTTGTTTTTCACGTGCCTGGAGACTGCAAACTGAAATGCCCTATTTGGGATAAATAAAGTTGTTTGATTTGATTTGATATATCTTCAGGCGTGTTACCTGCTTTATGTTTCTCCACTTGAATGTAAACACAGAAGCAAGCTCAAGACTCAAGTTGTGGGAAAGTTTCACTGAGTGGTTTAAATTGCAACACTGACCGTAATTTGCGAGGATTGGTTGAATTTGCGTTGAAGTTGCAAATCGTGAAATTCTGGAGGGTCTGCCTTCAACTTTAGAATTAAACATCCCTTCAGTGTAGTATTCACAGTTAATATTTACATCCTGATGGAAGTGCTTGTCTTCTTGTCATCAAGAAAAAAAATGACTTTGGATGACATTCACAGGATTTCATTATTCATCATGTTATTCATCTTATTAATTTAAACCAATGAATATGATATGATGTCTCTAATGACTAGCACTTTGGCCTGCTCTGGAGTACCATGGATCTTTATCATTCCCTTCTACAGAATTCTGGCTTGTCTCGTAATTTCGGTGAGGTGTTCATTTATGTACAGTCCTATGCCCTTGATTTCTTTGCATTCTTTAGCAATTAAAGTTTGTTTTTTACTCATAAATCAGATTTTGATAACTTTAGTTTGGTTTTTGTTATGTTTTTGAGGAATCATGTGGCAAGCAGCTATATTGTGACTTTCCAATGGAATGTCTTTGTCAACAAGGAAACTAAGCCCTTGTTGGGCCAGTGATTGAATTTTTATCAGTTTTCCTGTCTTTCTCACTTACAGTCTCACCTCTTCTACCTACTCCAGCAGTCCCACTTATTGTGTCACAACATTGCTCAGCTCTGAGACTTTTCTCCTACATTTCTTCTGCCAATTTCTTTGCCAACATTTTTTCAGTTAATCCAAAAGAAAAAAGTAAAATAGAAGACGGAAAGTAAAACTTTCCTGCAGATATTACAGGTGATCCACTGTTTCAGCATGTGTGGCACATGGCCATCAAAATGCTTTAAAAGTTAACAGAAAATAATCCAATGCTTTAAAGCATTTCAGTTAATAAACTTTACCTAAATCTGCGGATTCAAAGAGATTTTGGTAGATTGACAGAGCTGAATTCCACAGTTTGGAAGCCATCTTGAAACTCAAATGACTTAGAAGGATCAGTCTTTTGAAGCACTTGGAGACTACAGATGTGAGAGCAACAGGCCTATAGTCACTGTGGGAGGTGATATTCTGCTCGGACACTGGAACGATGGTGGTAGTTTTTAGACAGGCTTGCGCAGTGCTCGGTTTACAAACCTGGACAACTTAAGTGCATGTAAACATGTTACTCCGATTAATATCAGAGTTCTCCTTATCCAATTAAGACACCCACATAACGCGTATGACCCCTGAACCAAAAGAAAAAAGTCGATCGCAGAAGAAGTTGGTAAACGGAGTCGGTAGGAGAACCACCTGAGGGACAGGGCACATCTTATCTGCACCATAAGTAGTGTGCACATTACATACGAGATTAAAAAAGATGTGCTATTATACATCTTGTTGTTGTTTGAAATAAATGACTCCAGTTGTTTATTAGCTATATGACATAACAGGACAATCGGAAAGGGGGGCCACTACTCACTCTAGAGTAGGAGCAAAGTCTGCAGTTGGTGATGTATGGCTTGGATGCAGCTGCTCGGCCATGGAAACCCTTTACGTGAAGCTCTCGCTGTTCTTGTGCTAATCTGAAAGTCGCAAAGTTTGGAGGTCTGTTCTGATTGACTCTGCAGAAAGTCTGCTGACCCCGCTTTATTGCTTTATGTGGCCTGCCACTTTGTGGCTGAGTTGCTGTCATTCCCTATTGCTTCCCCTTTGTTAGAATACCACTGACAGTTGACTGTGGAATATTTAGTGTTGAGGAAATTTCACAAATGGACTTGTTGCACAGGTTGCATCCTATCACAGTAACATGCTGGAATTCACTTAGCTCTTTAGAGGGACCCATTCTTTTACTAATGTTTGTAAAAGCAATCTGCATGCCCAGGTGCTTTGTCCTATGCACCTGTGGTCATGGAAGTGATTGGAACACCTTAATTCATCAGAATTTAGCAAGTACTTTTGGCAATAAAGAGCAGCTGACAAGTTCTTGTTTGTTTTCAGAATTTTAGAATTGACGTAGTGCATCTGGATGAGAGCAGTATGGAGTTTGACATGGTGGGGATTGATGCTGCCATTGCCAATGCCTTCAGAAGGATCTTATTAGCAGAGGTGAGATTCCCATTCAGTCTTTTTTGTCATATTTCATTGGTGGCATACATTATATGTATATATTTGACACTGTTTTTTTTTTTTTACCTTTGAAAATGTGTACATAATTATCTTATCTGTCCTGTGTCTGAATGCCTTAAATTTTGTGCATTTTGGGCAGCTTATAAGAGACGAGTTTTTTTATTTTTTATTTGATGCATTACTAATACATTGTAACGGCTTTCCTTGCAGGTGCCTACCATGGCAATAGAAAAGGTGTTTATCTATAACAATACGTCCATTGTCCAGGATGAAGTGCTGGCCCAGCGACTGGGTCTCATTCCCATCAAAGCTGACCCTCGTCTGTTTGAGTACAGGAACGCTGGTAAAACAACACACGAACAACTCGCACATAAAGTCTACAGCAGATTTGTGTTGTAAAGAAAATTAAGATTTTTTCACATTTAACATAAGGTGCTGAAAATCAATGTGACACATTTCAGAGAGATATCAAAAACATAGTATGTGTGCTGTGCTCAGAATCAAGTTCTCAAGCTTTCATGAAATGGTATTCACCTGTCCTTGCTTGAAGTGACACTGATTCATTGTTAATGAATATCAAGTCATCATGCATGGTACTTTAAGACCATGGCCCCTAAACCCCTACTAAACATCACCACCCAACACAGAAAAGGCAGTCATCGAAACATGGAATAAGTTTTATATCAAAGCTATCGAAAACAAGAAATCATGCTAAAATTGATGAGCGATGGGTGTTTTTTTGTTTGTGTGTGTGTATGTGTGAGAGTAATGTGCACTAACTCACGCATATGTGTGTATCCTACTACTCTTCCTGTGTGTGTCTGTAACTGCAATTACAAAGTTACCTGTGTGGGTGGGGAGGTGTGTGTGTTGGTGTGCATTGTTGTAACATAAATGAATGGGACACAGGGATCAGCTGTATTAACAGCAGAGACATCAGAGGAGTCCCTGATTAACGAATTGGTCTCAGCTGAGGCCCAGAGCTGCAGCTCAGAGGTTGCCATGGCAACTCACAGTGGTCGTCAATGACAGCAGAAGCACGCGGATCCGGGACACAGAAAAGAGCTAGATTTCCCTCCTTTTCGCTGGTCTCACATTTTGGCTTACTGTGACAAAACGGTAGCTTTTATCAGAAAAACAAGCAGACCGTGGGCGTCGTAACACCTTCCTGAAGACTGTGATATGGTTTTTGACCTTCTAGAGTAAATATTTTGCACACACTCGCGAGTTAAAGACAAAGGTCCTTCTTCTTTTCTCAGAAAATCTTTGCATTGGAGTGAATGGAGAGCAGACAGGTACTTTACCGCGAACAGAGGCTCGCAGTTTAAATTCTGTACGTCTCACTGCTTTGCTGAGACACAACAAGTTTGTCTACAACTGTGGAAAAAAATCATGTGTCTAGTGTGTAAATTGTGGCCGGGACGAGCGCGGAAAGAGAAAATTTTCAGGCGAAAAAGATCATGGTCATTGAACAGTGATTGATCAACGACGATAAGACCTATCAAAACGAGGATTAATACACCAATACACAAGGCTTGTGTCTACATTTTAAAGTTTAAATGAAGTCTGTAGGTGAAAGGACAATTATTACATTGTGACAAATATGTCACTAAGACATCTTAAACATTATGCCTGGACATCATGCCTGCCTTTAAAAATATGTCATATTTATTTCTCATAACATATATGATCATCTCTCATCTTTTGGCAAGATGGCACCTGTGGTGGCACGCCGTCCACCTCGCTCCTCCTGCTGTCTCACTTTACTGTTTGCTGCTACCTTGTTTCTGCTGTTTCTGCTGCTACGCCTGCCAGGATGCCTCTGCTGTACTGGCATACAATTGCCAGGTTCTCCTTTGAAATTGGAGCTTTGTTCGAGGCCCTACTGCCTCCTGATCGCTCAACTTTTGACCACCTGCGCTGTCTCCCCCAAAGGAATCGCTGCCGGAGGCTGTACCCCGCCTCTGGGCAGTACCCCCAGCGGCTCCCCTACCCCTTTCCCTGGAGAAAGCGCCTCAGACGACAGGGAAAACACAGCGGTGTGCTCGTCAGACTCAAGGCTTACCTGGCTGCCTCTTCCTCCTTCCTGATCGGCCTGCGCATGGGACCAGCTCCTTCTGCCCGGCTCTCAACCGGCAAGAGACTGACAGCAGAGCGGGGATCGCACCAGTGAGTGCGAAGGCGATGGCTCCAGACATACAGGGCGGATCCATCACCTTCGCACTCACTGGTGCCTGGAACTTCTATCCCCGCTCTGCTGTCATTCTCTCGCCGGCGCCACTATTGCGGAGTCCATCATGGCAATTTTCGCCTGCTGAGACGCACAGCAGAGCCAGCCAGCCCAGTGCGTAATCTCAGCATGGCCCTGCTGAACGCTAGGTCAATTGTTAATAAAACTATCCTGTTAAATGACTTTTTCTGCTCCCGCAAACTGGATGTTATTCTTGTGGTGGAAACTTGGGTACCCACTGGCGACAACACTCTGTTCTTGGAACTCCTTCCCCCGGGCTGCTCTTTCTTCAGCTCACCCCGCTCCTTGGGTAGTAGTTTTCAAATCCGATCTCCAGTGCCGTTTGACACAGCCCGTGCTAAGCTACTCCACCTTTGAACTGCAGCTTTTCGAATTTGGTATGTCTACCCTGTATGTCATTGTGTACCGTCCACTGAAATACAGCAAATTTTGCGGATTTCCTGTCCGGGATCGTAGTGAAATACGATCATTTTAATTTCTGGTGAATTTAACATTCATGTATGATGTGAATCCCATCTTCTGAGCAGGGAGTTTCTAAACCTGATCAACTCTTTTGATTTTACCCAGCACATAACTGTCGCTACTCACCTTAGACCTTGTCCTGTCATATGGTTTGTCTGACTCTGTCAATGAAATCTGTGCAACAGCATATTTATCCGACCACTTACCTGTGCTGTTTAGCTTATTACTGCCAGACTCAGTGGACAAACCTACTGCCCCTGCGCACCGCCAGCGCGCTATCACTCCTGTGACGGCAACACAGTTTTCAGCCACTTTCATTGACTCCCCGTTATATGCGCTGGATGAAAATTGTTCTCTTAATGCTGATGACATTCTGCTTCTCTTCGGCTCCACTTGCTCTGAGATCCTGGACTCTGTCGCTCCTCTCAGACTGAAATGCACCAAATGCACCGTTCAGTCAGCCATGGTTAAATGAAGGAACTCGCGCCTTCAGACGCGCATGCAGGTGCGCTGAAAGAAAATGGAAAAAAGATCATCTCCTTTTCTCCTGACAAACTCTTCATAGCTGCTTGTCTGATTACCAGAGAGCGGTCAAAGCTGCCAAAGCTGCCTACTTCTCTGCCGTAGTCTCCAACAGCAGCCGTAAGCCCCAAGTTTTGTTTAATGTCCTCAACTCACCTCATTAATCCCTGTGATGTCCCATCCCTGGTGCCAACTCCTTCTCTCTGTAATGACTTTTTTCTTTCTAAAAAAGCCTCAGCCCTTGGACCCACCCAGCCCTGTGCTAGGCCCACTTTGACCCCCTGTCCCCTGCCCAACTTTCAGATGTTGTCTTCCATCTGCGACCCACTAGATCCCCCTCGAACACTTTACCGCCCAAACTTCTCAGACAAGTTTTTGACTCAGTTGGCAAGAGTATCCAACTTTTGATCAACACCAGTCTCAGATGAGATTTTTTTTTATCCTAGCACAACATTTATGAAAAGTTTCAGTCTGGCTTCAAACCTCGACACAGTACTGAAATTGCCCTGCTGCAAGTCTTCAATGACTTGATTTTAGCTGCAGATTCATGTAACCCCGTTATCCTGGTACTTCTAGACTTGTCAGCCGCCTTTGATACAGTTGACCACACGATCCTGCTACACTGTCTCAAGCAGTCCGTGGCCATTACAGGCTCCGCCCTCAGCTGGTTCAGGTCCTATTTGACCCTGTCCTTTTCCTGTTATATATGTTGCCCTTAGGTGATATCCTCAGGAAGCATACGATTTCTTTTCACTGTTTTGCTGACGACATCCGGGTTTACTTGACACTCAGGTCCTTAAGTAAGGAGGTGCTGCAGCCTCTACTCGACTGTGTGAGCGATGTCAAATCTTGGGTGAGCTCAAAATTTTTAATCTCAATGAGTCCAAGACAGAGGTTATCCTGCTTGGAGGCAATACACCTTCAGACAGCTCCCTAGAGTCCTTTCAACTCCAAAATTTAATGGTGGTTTTCAACAGCCAGTTCACATTAGCCGAACAGATCAGTGCTGTAATTAAGACCAGCTTCTTCCAGCTACGCCTTTTAGTCAAGACCAAGTCCTATTTCTCTGCCGCAGACTTCGAAAGGGTGATTCACGCCTTCGTAACCACTAGACTATATTATTGCAATTCCCTTTACGTTGGTCTGGATCAGTCTTCTATCAACCGTCTGCAGCTTGTCCAGAATGCCGCTGCCCGCCTTCTCACTGGCAAGAGAAAACGCGACCACATCGCGCCAGTCCTACCGTCCCTCCACTGGCTCCCGGTCCAAACAGTCCAAACTCGTGGAAAAAAAAGCATGTTGAATGTAACACTATCGTTTTCTACCCCTATGCTAAAAAAACAAACAAAAAAAAAAACAAAAACTATATTGTCTCCAGAACTGCTACAGAGAAAACAAAACTGTATTTATGCATACATAACAGGGATTTATCCATGGTTGGCTTACCTCCAGTGGAAAAGTTCAACAAATAGCGGACTGGACCTGCCGGCAGGTGTCACACATTGGCAGTCGTGACGTATATTGTGAGCGACAAAAAATTAAACACATTTTATTTTAATGTTACAAGATCACCATAAATTCAAATTTAGAATTATATTTAAAAAACTAACAAACTAAACTAAAATACATTTGAATGCACTGTGGGAGTTAAGTGTTTTTTGATGTTACGACCATGAGTGTGAGTGGTGTGGCATTCAAGTCAGTTGTTCCATATCTCTTGCTTGTTCACTACTGAGTGAACAGTTGCCGCTTCTCTGAGACAGTTACCGTGAAAAACGACTTTGATCAGCATCCTTGCTCAGCACCACTCGCCAAGGAGAGCTGCAGCAGAGGGAAGCAAGAGCTGCGGGTTGCCGACTCCTGATGTATTGGAATCAGTGTATCCACGATTTTAGTCAGTGTGTCGCATATATCATATCATATATCATTATACCGGTGTAATTTTTGAGGGGTGAGGTAGAGTTGGTGAAGAAAGTTATAGTTGACCAGTTTGAATCTGGCATTTATAGTGGCAAGTAGGCTATTCCGACACAGGTCAGACCACAGGTCCTCATGTATTGTAATGCCAAGGTTAGACTTCCACCTCTCTTTTGATCGGTGTATGTTTTGTTTTGGATAGTCTTTCATTATTGTTAAATACACCTGGCTAATAAAATGTTTTGGACCTTTGGTATTGTGAAATATTTCTCCCACTTTTGTCAGGTCAGGCAGTGTCATTTGTTCCCCCCAGCTTTTTTTCAAGAATGTTCTCAGTTGTAGGTAACAGAGGAAGTGTTTGTTGGACAAGTCATATTTTGTTTTTAGCTGTTAAAAGGACGTTAAGGTACTATTAATGTAACATTGTTCAAAGTACATGATCCCTTTATCATGCCAGAGTTGAAAAAATTTGTTATCAGAGAACATTGGTATGAGTTTATTTTTCTATAAGAGTGTTTTAGGTGACAGATCAACCTTCACTCCAATAATTTTATGAACCTCATACCATGTTCTGACCAGGTGGATAGTAAGCGGGTTCTTGCTTTTACTAATAATACTTCGGGGATTCCATTTATAAATCACTTTTCACCTCTTCATCAAGGTCATACATTTCAATTTGTGTCCAAGAGGAGACAGAGTCTTGTTCAAACTGTGGTAAGAGAAACCTCATTTGTGCTGCCCATTAGTAGAATTTAAAGTTGGGGAGTCACAGGCCACCTATCTTGTAATCCCATGATAATTTCTCTAGGCTTACTCTAGGTACTTTATGATTCCAGATTAATCCATTTATGCTTTTATTAAGGGTTTTAAAGAAGCTATTAGGGATTGGGACTCAAATATTTACAGCATCTTAGGCAAAAATATTCATCTTTATACAGCTGACTCTGCCATAAAGGGTGAGGGGTAGGTTTGTCCACCTGTTGAGGACTTTTTCTATTTTTTGGATCAGTACAGGAAAGTTCAGTCTAAACAGGTTTTTCAAGGGGCTATCCACCTGGATACCCATGTATGTAAACCTTTTTTTGAGCCCATTTAAAGGAGTTTGTTTGGCATAGTCCATTCTAGTCAATTTTAGTTAGGGGGAGTATTTCACTTTTTCCATAGTTGACCTTGTAGCCTGATATTATGCTATAACTGTTTAGAAGAGCTTGTAGCTTGGAAAGAGATTGGGTTGGGTCCGTGAGAAATAAAATTACATCATCAGCAAATAAACTAATTTTGTGAATTTGTTGACCAACTTGGACACCTTTTATGTCTGGGTCTTGTCTCACTGCTTGTACCAGTGGTTCTAGTGCCAAGACAAAAAGCCTGGCTGAGAGCGGGCAACCCTGTCTGCTGCTGCTTTGTAGTGTGATATACCATTTGTGGCTATCTTTGCTTGTGGTTTGTGATATAGGGTTTTCACCCAATTAATAAAAGACATGCCAAACCCAAAACTCTCAAGGACCTTTAGGAGATATGGCCATTCAAGGCAATCAAAGACCTTTTTGGCATCTATTGTTTTGGTGTCAGCCAAATGAATGATGTTGAAGAGTCTATGAAGATTATCAGTTACAAGTAATTTCTTTATAAAAAACCTGTTTGTTCTATATTGATAAGTTTGGGGAGGAACCTATTTACTCTATTGGTCAAAGCCTTAGAAATAACCTTAAAATCTGCATTAAGAAGGCTAATTGGCCCGTAAGAGGAGCATTTTGTGGGGTTCTTGTTTTTCTTATGAATAACTGTTATTATGGCCATTGAGGAGGAATTGGGCAGGGTTTGAGTTTCAGTTGCGAAATTTACAACAACCATAAAAGGGGGGACAAGCAGGTCTTTAAATTCCTTATAATATTCAGGGAGAAAACCATTTTCACCGGGCGATTTACTAGAATTTTAAAAAGGAGATGGCTTCTTCGATTTCTTTTTGTGTGAGGAAGGAACTAATCTCCTGTTCCTCTTCCGTCAGTCTTGGTAGGTCAATGTTTGATAAAAATGAATTCAATCATGCTAAGATCATCTGGGGATTCTGTTGTATATTATGAGGAATAGTAGTTTTAAAAACAGTCATTCATTTCTTTTGGGTTTCTATGGAATTGATAGCTCTCGAGGCCTCCTCTGCCTTCAATTGCCAGGCCAGAACTTTCTGTGCCTTTTCTCCCAATTCATAATTCATTCTCTGTTTGGTTCTTAGGATATTTTTTTCTATTCTGTAGGTGTTCCACAGATTATATTTGAGCTTTTTGTTTACTAATGATAGGTATATTTCTCTGTAGTGAGATATTTGATGTTCCTTCTCCAAATGCGAGATTTCCCTCTCCAGATAATTTATTTCAACCATGTGTTTTTTCTTTAAACCTCTGGTGTAAGAAATGATCTGTCCTCTGAAGTAGGCTTTCCTCGCGTCTCATATTACAAAGCTATTGGATGTGGAGGGACAGTTTGTTTCGCAAAAGAACTTAATTTGGTTCCTAATGAACTGACAAAAATTAGGTTTCTTGAGCAGAGTTGGGTTTAGACGCCATCTCTAAATGTGGGAATTATGTGGACATGAATAGAAGGAGTAATGTGGGGTGCAGGTGTCTCAAGGCATCACAAAGATTTAGGTCCTTCATAAAGGCCAATGTGGATCTGGCTGCTTTAGTCCTGGTCACTAGAGTGTTTGAAGACCTATCGAGAACTTCAGAAGTTGAAATCTCCCACTATCAACGAATTCCCAAAACATTCAGACACTTTCAGAAATAATTCTTGAATAAATCAAATACAAGCAATGTTGTTGTAAGGTAAGATGGGTCAGGTTAAATTAAATTACAGTATTTATGTTATTAGTTGTTGTATCTAAAATACTCTCAACGACTATAAGTGAACAAAAGTATAAGCGAGGTTATGACTACTATATAAAGGTAGGTTACACTAACCAAAAATGTCCAGTTGAAAGTTAAATGTCCCATGCGTCAGTGAACGCATCACCAGCAGTCAACCTTTACTCATGTTCATCCTCACCTTCAGGATGCAGTTTATGAATGAATGACATGGCTTCTTTAGGTGTTTTGAAGAATCGTTGTCGGCTGTCGTGGAGAATTCTCAGTGTAGCAGGATGGAGCAATGCAAACGGTAGCTTCTTGGCCACAAGCTCTTTCTTCACCTCTTCGTATTCCTTCTGGCGTTTGGCGACAGCAGGCCTCATGGCAGGGAAAAGCATGACAGGTGTGCCATTATGTTAAATGGTGTTTCTCTCCTTTGAAGCAGCGGTGCACAGGACCCTCTCCCTGTCTTGATATTTCAGAAATCTTATTATGATGGCTCTCAGGTAGAGTGCCCTGTGCACTGCTCGATGATGATGGGGTCGGGGAAGTTGTCAGAGCCCAGAGTGGAAGGGAGCCAGTCAGTGAAAAACTTAACCAGATTCGCGCTTTGACAACCCTCTGGTAGATTAATGACTCGGATGTTGTTACACCTGCTGTAATTTTTGAGCTGATCAACTTTTTCAAGCAGGTATTCATTCTGCTTACGTAGTTCAAGCACTGTTTTGTCCAGACCCTTAAGCGTATCCTCCACATCGCTGATGCGGGTTTCTGTGACTCTCGTGACCAGGCTGTTTATTGTTTTATCCAGATTCATGATAGCACTATTAATCTCCATCAGCTTGGAATCGTGTTGGGTGGCAAGTTTTTGGTTGCCTTCCCGTATCTCTCTGAGAATGTGAGTCAAGGAGCTGAACACACAGGGCGGACAGACTTGACCGTGACCCACCTGTTTGACCAGATAAGTAACAACAGCATTTCCAAATTCACACTTGGCAAGGTTAAGGGTTCTTTACCAAACCGCCTTTTATGCAGCTCTGGAAGAAAGAGAGGACACTGATGAGGGCCACTCGAGACAGTGGCTCTGTTTGGCCTGAGCTCGAGTCAAAACACACACTGTGAACACATTTGGACGATGGCATTTTAGCTCATCATCTGAATATGCAATAGGCACATTAACCACTTCTGGTGTAGGAACTTTATCCCCGGCTATGTTGTTCCCCATGATAAACTCAATGCTGTCAATGGTGAGACAGAAACGAACAACTACTGGGAAGGAACCAGAGATATGTCTGGAATACACACGAAAAGGTGCATGCACAAAACTCGTTCCAGTACGTCTGTGAAGGTTCTCAGTCATCCAGGTCATGGTAATCCAAAAAGGCGTTGAATAAGGTTGAATAGGCTAACTTATCATAGGATAAGGTTTGTATGGTGACTGGGCACTCGGCCTCTGGCTTGCCTGTGAGTGAAACATAGTCTGTAGTCTTGGAGATACTGGGGGAACTGGGGAGGGGGGGGGGCATTATGGTAATTAGTGACTCCAGTTTCTGGTCAAGTAAGTTTCAGGTGGGTGTTACCCACAGAGTTTATTCCTATTTAAACCTCAATTTCCCACTAGTTTATCAGAACTGAAGAAGCTACTCGGATGAGTGGCGAAACATCTTCAAGAAATTCTACAAGTCCAGCTGACCTTATTCAACGCCTTTTTGGACTCGTTCCAGTACATCCTCTGCACCCAAAGGCAGGACACTAGCCATGAGGAATGACTGAATGTCCAAGGTCATGCAGTATGGTGACTGGGTGCTGGGCCTCTGGCTTGCCTGTGTGGGAAACGTAGTCTGTAGTCTTGGCGAGACTGTTTTAATTAAACCCACACCCTTTGGTGGCTTTGCAACTGCTGCCTGCTGTGAATGTGTCACCTTACCAGTGTGCAGAGAAAATTCAGGATTTATAGGCTTACGCTTGGTGAACCGAGTTTTGTTCACTGAATTAATTTGCCATAAATACTGCCTGTTTTGAAGATGACATCTTTTGTATAACACAAAACGTTCAGGCAAACTGTTTTTAAATTCCTCCAAAAGCGACCGTTCACACAGCAAAGCAAAATTGTTGGCCTTGCAGGATGAGCACCACTGGTCAAAGTCAGAAAAGGTCTTACACACGTTACGAAAGTACTATCCATGACTTGCAGTGCAACAGGATGGCCCACACATTCTTATGCCTTGGATCCACTGAAAGTGTCTGTGGCACGATTGCGTTTTGATGCACCACTGCCTTTGTCGCTGCACCATACCCTGCCACACCAGGCACATCTTCGAACAGAGCATCTACTGGTGGACGAGATCACACGAGGATTCAAACATTGCGTGATAATTGATGTCAAGTACTGGGTGTTTAAAAAGAACAATAGTCAAAGAAAACAATTATTTGCCTGTATGAACACTGTTGAAACACGTTGAAGCCAATATAGACATTTTAAAGTAAAGTAAAAGGCTGCACATGGTCTGTTTTCCAACAATGGACTTCTGATCTGAATCGATCTACTCCTATTGACGTGGTTTCCAAGCTTCAAGCGGGAAAAATAGAACAGCCACATATTTTTAGCAGCACAGCTTCTGGGACGCTCTTGGAACGCGCCACAGTATGCCTACTTGAAACACTCACATTGACTTGAATTGCCACAATCTACCATGGAGCTGTGACCACGCCACATACGCGCCCCAGATGATGATATCATGATGATGATAGTCTTTAAGTCACTTTTATGAAAGGTTGTTGAAACAATGACACCATAATATTTAGCAATAGCAAATAATTGCACACAAATTCATCCAGCTTAGAGTCTGCCATGCTATCTAAATACTCAAGTACACACACCAAAAAAACAACCACCTGCTCAGATACCACACACTGGGTTTAAGCACCAAAAAGGTAAAGCTAAGACTAACACAATAGCCAACAAGCACACTACCGATAACACTCACACAACACTCACTCTTCATAACACTCATCACTGAAATTACACAAAAATACAATACTTCTCAAACCTACAAAGTACCATCACTATCGTCAAGCTAACATCCAATTCCTCTTATAAATGCTGACATCAGAATTATCAACAAAGCACTTGCCCACAGACTAGAACAAGTAATGCCATTCATAATTCATCCAGATCAGACCAGTTTCATTAAAGTTCCTCCACTCCTCCAATAACACTCTTTACCAATAAAAACTGGTTATAAAAGTAAGTAAATGAAAATGTAAAAATATGCCACATAAAACACAAATAAGATAACTACAAATCCAATGTAATACAATAGAGTTAATAGGAATTAAAATCATGAAAAAGCTTGATTAAAAAGATGAGCCTTGAGCCTCTTTTTAAAAGTATCAACAGTCTGCAGCCCTGAGGTTCTCCAGTTCCAGTCGGGGGCCATAATAACTGAATGCCACCTCCCCGTGTGTCCTAGATCTAACTTGTGGTATTGTTAAAAGGCCAGTTCCGGAAGACCTCAGGGTTTGCGAGGATTGATACGATAAAAGTAGGTCAGACAAATAAGAAGTCCCAAGACCGTTAAGACATTTAAAAACTACTAAAAGAACCTCAAAATCGATCCTGAAGCGCACGGGGAGCCAATGCAGCGACTTTAAAACTGATGTAATGTGCTCTCGCCCTCTAGTCCTCAGCAGCACACGAGTGGCTGAATTTTGTAGAAGTGGTAAAGTGCTTTTTTATTTTTTTTAGGAAGATTAGAGAGCAGAGTATTACAATAATCCAGGCGACAAAAGATAAAAACATGCATCGGCACCTCAGAGCTAGCCTGAGAGAAATGGGCGGACTCTGGCTATACAGTATTCTTGAGATGGTAAAAACCTATCTTTGTAATATTTTTGATATGCGGAATAAAGCTAAGCTCAGAGTCAAAAATCACGTACAGACTTTTTACAGATTGTGATATCTTAAAATCCTGTAATTTTGGAAAAAAGTTTCTTTCTCTGGTGTTCAGAACCATTGACTAAAACCTCTGTTTTGTCCTGGTCGAAATTCCACCAGGATGAGTTTTATTTATGTCAAAGGGTTTCTTTACACTTTTGTTATTTGTATTCCCATGCCAATATTCAATTCAATTTTATTTATGTAGCGTCAATAGACGCTTTACAAAAGTCAACTTGAAACCTCCAGAGCAAGCCTGGTTGAGATGGAGCATTGGTCATCGGGTTTAGTGATTAACATATGTCCCTTTGTCCTAATAACGCTCCTAATATACCTGGGGTCGAGTGATGAAAAAATGCCTAAATGAATGTGAAATATAAATGATATTAAAGTCAGTTGCAGTGGCATCATATTATTAGCCTAATAGCATAATTGCCTAGGTCATTATGACTTACTGTTACAATATCAGTAACAAATCTGAAAATGTTCACATATAACTCAGGCAATTATTTTATTTGTCTAACGGTATATTACTATTCAACTGGTTTATTCTTCTTTTCCTTTATCAAAACTGGTAACTCATTGTGAACATTCTGAAAAGAAGTGTATCTTTTTTTTCCTGAAAACAGCTTTTTGATACCTTTTTGCTCGCAATCTCACTTTACGTTTTGATGAAAAAATGAATTGAACACATGTACACAGACAAAGCTAGGATTTTTTTGATGGCATTGACATGGTGCCCTATCCCTGGTAGGCCATCATATGGTAAATGCTCTTATATAATGCTTCTCTACCTACTCAAAGGTACTCAAAGTGCTTTTACAGTCAGAGACACATTCACCCATTCGCTCACACAAGCACACACATTCACACACCAGTGCCAGTTGCACTGGGAGCAACTGGGGGTTCAGTGTCTTGCTCAAGGCATATGGCACATTCGGAGGATCCAACCGCTAACCCTTTGGTTCATGGACAACCTGCGCTACCTACTGAGCCAAAGCCGCCACTCCATATCCGATGATGACTTCTACTTCTTTTGATGTGTTGTGACTGTGAAGTCTAATACATGAGCGACAAGGTCGATTGTAATACAGGCATAAAACAGTGTTGATCGTGGTTAGAGCTGTTTGGTATCATATTAGTAGACATGTATATTATTGGACTCTGGACTCACCATGTGAAGTAGTTTCTGTGCATCAATTTCCTGCTGTGCAATACCCCATATTCAGCGTTATTATAGAGCAACAACCCATAACACAGGTTCACTTTTGTTTGTACATATTGTTTTATACAGCGGGTAAAATAAGCATTGAAAAAGTCACAGTTTCTACTGACATGAAATTTTCACCAGGTGTTGGTAACAACCCAAGTAATCCATACATAGAAAGAAAACAAAATAAATGTGTTCAGAAATTAAGTTATGTGTAATAATGTAAAATAACAGAGTGAAAAGGTTTGGAACACGCTTAATAATATAATACTTGGTCAGAAAGCCTTTGTTGGTAATGACAGTTTCAAGACGCCTCCTGTATGGAAAAACTAGTTACATGCATTGCTTAGGTGCAATTTTGACCCATTCTTCCACACAAGCAGTCTTTAAATCTTGAAGCTTCCGTGAGCCTCTTCTGTGAACTCTGATTTTTAGTTCTTTCCATAGATTTTCCATTGGATTCAAGTCAGGTGATTGGCTGGGCCATTCTAGCAGCTTTATTTTCTTTCTCTTTAGCCAGTTGAGAGTTTCCTTGGCTCTGTGTTTGGGTTTTTGTCTTGCTGAAATGTTCACCCTTGTTTCATCTTCATCATTCTGGTAGATGGCAGCAGATTTTTCTCAAGAATGTGTCAGTACATTTGTCCATTCATCCTCCCTTCAATTATATGAAGTTTGCCAGTAGCATATGCAGAAACCTCCATATGCCACCTCCAAACTTCACTGTCAGTATGGTGTTTTTGGGGTGATGTGCAGTGCATTTTGTCCTCTATAAAAACATGGTGTGTGTTATGGTATCCAAAGAGTTCAATTTTGCTCTCATCTGACCAGACTGTGTTCTCCCAGTATTTTACAGGCTTGTCCAAATGTTGTGCAGCAAGCTTTTTCTTCAGAAATGCGTCTTGCCTGGTGAGCGAGCATATAGGCTAGGCCATGGCCGTTGAGTGCATTGCTTATTGTTTTCTTTGAAACAATTACCTGCTACCTGTTATTTGCTAATTCCAGGTCTTTCTGAAGCTCTCCACAAGTGGTCCTTGGCTCTTGGACAACTCTCCTGATGATTCTTTTCACTCCTCTTTCAGAAATCTTGTAAGGAGCACCTGGTCGTGTAAGGGTTAATGCCTGACGAGGTGTCCATTATCAGAAATTAGTGGACGATGCGGAGGCATGAAGGGCATTAACCTGCTTATATGATGGTCACTTACGAAATAAATAAATATTAGGTCAATTATTAATAGGTTAATGTTGTTTTTTACATTAGGGCCAGTGCACTTATTACCGCGTGTGTCCATAGAATCATGTGAAATTTCCATAGAGTCCGCAGATAGTTTCCTGAATCGTTTTTATTGCAAGAAAGATGAACGCTTTGGCATCGCCTTGAAAACAGCATTACTTGTCTCGAACACCGTGTCGCTAATGATGTTTACGTCTCTTAAATGGCGATTAATGCCACCTCTCCGACTCCTAAAACTGTCAACACAACTGTATTCTCCTCCTTCCTTGGTCGACTGGATAGAGTCTGTGTCTGTGTTTCTGTTGCCATGGTTACCAAAGCGTTTGAGCTAGCGCAATCGTTTAGAACCGTCATCAGGTAATTTGACCGGAACATCCTTATGGATGTCCGTTATCCCTTTTTAATGTGCAGCCAATCAGAATTGAGGATTATCCCGGACCATGGTATAAGATTGAATAATGTTCTTTCCACTTCCGGATTATGGCCCCAACTGTGCTCACTGGAACGTTCAGAAGTTCAGAAAAGCCTTTTGTAATCAATGCCATCAGAATATTTTGCAACAATAAGATTGCGATGGTCTTGAGAGAGTTCTTTGCTTTTACCCACCATGAAATGTTCCTTGTGTGACACCTTGGTAATGACACACCTTTTTATAATCCATCAGTTTGGACTGAACCAGTTGATATTCATTTGCCCTGACAAGGGACAGGATAGCTTTCTGATGACTGATAGATTTCAGCTGGTCTCTTGCCTTTCCATGCCTTTTTCCACCTCCCGTTTCTTTGTATGTATGGATTATGTGTTCAATACTTATTTTACTCACTGTATATTTCTTATATTCATTATTATTTAATATCTTATATTTCTTATTGCCTAGTAGTAACGATCAAGAACATGTGGAAAATATGCATATTCTAATGAGCATTGGGAATGTGTGCTGCAGCGCACTGTAGCCATTATAGATCAAATGCTTGGTGTGGACTTACTATTTTACTGGACCCTTGGCAATATAGCAGGATAATTTTTGTTGGAGTTTTATCTGCTCTTGGAATACTGTGATAGTCAGTAGGTGAGTCATATACATTTTTGTGCTGATGACTGTTCTGACATAAGTGTTTACTGAGCCTCCAGATATCATTGTATCCTAAAATGTCATGCCAGCCATTACTGGCAATTAGTGGCACTGGTTTCTGGTTCGTTCAGAAACAAGTTAAGCATGTTTCTGATGTTTCCGACAACTTCCCACCAGTCATTTAGAACAGAAGAAACTACTCGGATGAGCACGTCCAGTTGCCTTTTTTAAACGCCTTTTGGATCCCTGGTTTAGCTACAGATGATATACACATAGAAATGTGGGAAGCTTTTGTCCGCCTTCAACCCTGTGTTTCTCTCACTACTGTAGGACCATTTTGTCTTAATAAATCACCACGCGAAGAGTGCACCAACCACACCACCCAAAGACTTCAATGTAAATGGAACACTCAGAGATGCACCAATCCCTCAAATCCACAAAAAAACACAGTACAAACATTAAACAGACTTTAATGATCCACAAGGGAAATTGCTTGGTCATAGGAGCTTAATTATTACAAAAAGATGAGCGTAATAGCTGGATAGAGTAAGGAATAAAAGAAGTTCTGTAGCATTCATTATGACAGCAGAGCTGAATCAATTTTCTGCTGAGATTGAGCTCTTCTGTCCATCTAATATTTGATGTAGTGGATGGGATGGACTGTCCGTAATGGAGAGCAGTTTATCCAGTGTTCTCCTGTCCATCCTGTACATTCATCCTCTTGTCTGTCCTGTACCTTCGTCCTCTTATCCCTTCTGTGCCCTCGTCCTCATGTCTCTCCTGTACCTTTGTGCTTTCAAGTCTGCCAATGTCACACCTCATTTCAATCTTTTCCGCATATTCAGCTCTGAATTCAGCATTTAATGCCATACAGGAACAATCTTCCAGCATTCAGCAACTATTTATAGTAGTCTTTGTTTGATTTTAATATATCAGTAAACCCCGCTGTTTTACCTGGGGTGTATGGACACTTTTTAATCCACTGCATTTCTTTGAAGAAACCACCATATTCTTTCTTTCTTTCCTTCTTTCCTTCTTTCCTTCTTTCCTTCCTTCCTTCCTTCCTTCCTTCCTTCCTTCACTAGGTGAAGATTCTGCAGAGGAAGAAGGTTCAGAAATAGACACAATTCAACTGCAGCTAAAGATTAAATGCAGCAGGAACCCCAGAGCCAGCAAAGATTCTTCTGACCCACAAGAGCTGTATCTGAACCACATAGGTAGGTTTAAAGTGTACACAAATGAGTTGTAGAGGGTATACACTGACTTCTGCCTGGGGCTGCATCCCCTTGAGTGGCAAAATCATCGCAAAATGTAGCAGTAAATACAGTGAGACCGGGGAAAAGGTGGATTATCAGATCAAATTGAGGACAATTGGATTCAAGAGTGATCCATACGAACTATCCCATAACCAGTCGTCCAGGAACTTTGACATGTGGCCAGAAATCCTGATTTGCATGCAACAGCCATACAATACTGTAGCATCAGACTGGACTTTAAAACGATGACGAGGCGTGATTGCAAATGTTCTGTCTATATATTCCATTTATTGATTTATTGCTGGAATTGAAATGGTAACTATGCCAAAACAACGCCATTGACAAACTTATCTGACAGACATCTTGTGAAGTAATTTAAGGTATGACTTCATTAAAAAAAAAAAAAAAAAAATTTAATATGACCTGACACAAAATGTGAACCCTGACTTCAGGTTTTGATGCCTGGATTCCAGTTGTTCCTCATAATGCAGCGATCCATTTACTTCTCTTTTCTTTGTCTTTCGGGAACCTCTGCAATCATTTCTCCGACTGCTTTTTAAGTCTGTTTGTAAGCCTATCACACAACTGCTTTTCCTCATTATTTAATTTTACAGTTTAGATGGTATGAAAGCCTATAATTCAAACTAATGCGGCTAGTCTTCATACTCATCTGTCCCTTGCACTCAGTTGGCCATATCTGGAGGCTTCCGTTGCTGTGATGCAACGATCATTACCCTTCTCATTGTCTTCGGAATCAGAGTGTTCTGTCGATGTTTTACTTTTTAGTCCATCCACAAACCCGATTTCTACCATTTGTAATTCAACAGTAGGGTTAATGAAAGGCCAAATCCAAACAATGGGGTCTCCCATCTGCAACCTTTGATAGTGGCCAATCATGAGGTACGTTGGTAGGCACTAGTCCCTCTATTTTAAACACAGTGTAAGGTACACCACTGGTATGGAAATAGTATGCACTTTCATGGCATGGGTTTTGACCACAAATTTTTCCCTATATATTACACTCTCCCTCTAAACAGTCAGTACCGACTTAATGAATAGTGCACTTCTGATGGTTACTAAGAGTTTCTATTTAACCGAATGAGTCTCAGAGGAGCTTAAAGAGTAAACGTCTTCAAGAAATTCTACGAGTCCAGTTGACTTTCATTAAACACCTTTTGGATGAATTTTGAATGCAGTTTGAATGGTGGGTTCTTAATAGGAGCTGAGTTAAATTCAAACATGAATTAATGTAATTTCCTCCTTGCTGCCTACCTCCATCTGGTCTCAGTTTATTCCAGGGACATTAAGTGGGTCCCAATTGGGAACCAGTCCGATGTGTTTGCGGAGTCCAGTATTGGACCTGTGCATGATGACATTGTGATAGCTCAGCTACGACCGGGACAAGAGCTGGATATCATCATGCATTGTGTCAAAGGAATTGGTAAGAGATTTTAAGTGTCAGACGCTACTTGACTTAATGCAGAAGTCTCTGGAGACATGAAATAGAAACAAGTGCCTTTATATTGGCATTTTATTAACAAACTGTTGCACTGCCCCATATGTGTTTACGAATCCAAAAGATTTACTTGAAGATGGAAGTTAGTTCTTGACCTTGGTAATGCTTCCAACAGACTGATAGGCTAGTGTACTGGCAAAATGTTCCATATAGAATTTAAGAGTGTATTCTAAAATTGAATGTCATGTATGAAGTTAAAACTTCTCCGGCACTCATCTTAGTCGGAAATCCCCCCAGCATGCTTCAAAAGTAGTAGTACTCGTATCATTTTATTCCAAATATGGTAATATTTTTTCCCTTTCTCATATTGAATTTATGATATTCTGTGTTTAGGCAAGGATCATGCTAAATTCTCTCCAGTTGCCACAGCCAGTTACCGCCTCCTTCCGGAGATCACCCTCCTGGAGTTGGTGGAGGGAGAGAAGGCAGAGCGCCTAAAACACTGTTTCTCACAAGGAGTTATAGACCTGGAGGATGCAAATGGTAATCGTGGATTAATCTGAAATTTTATTTTTTATTAAGTATTTTATTTTCAGTCTGCAGTAACATCCTTAAGGCTATAAATGTATTTTTGTGCTGTCCAACTCAGGGAAGAAAGTTGCCAAAGTGATGAACAGTCGTCTGGATACATGCAGCAGGGAAGTCCTCCGACATAGTGACCTGAAGAATGTGGTGAAGCTCGGAAGAGTGCGAGACCATTTTATCTGTATGTTCATATTAAAAAATAAACGGCATATTGATAATGTGTATGTCAGAGCAAACAGGCTCAAATACAATATTCAGACTCGATAAGTTAATTTTTAATTTAATCAACTAAAAATCAGGAAGAACATTTTGGAAAGGATTTTATGTTTTAAACATGCAATAAAGTTCCTTTCTGCTAAGTGTGGAGAAAAAAAAACTCCTGAATATCCTACAAAAATAAACATTAAGTGACCACCAAGATATCACATGGCAAGGAGCTGTCTTGGCCTGTCTGAAGGTAGCAAAAATTGCTTCCAACCCCTCTAAAGCAAAATTGAAAGCAAAAAAGAAGTTATGTGCCAGACTATTTTTTGGCCAGGCATTATAAGGCATTATTTCCTGGTGTTCTCAGTGTAAGATAAAGTCTAAAACTATATTAAATCCAATAATCACAATGACATTTTCTGTTCTACACTTGCCAAGTCATTATCTGATGATCTCTCTCTCTCTCTCTCTCTTTTTTTTTTTTTTTTTTTTTAACAGTTACTGTTGAGTCGACTGGCATCTTGTGTCCTGATATCTTGATCACAGAAGCCATCAAAATCCTCATGGCGAAGTGTCAGAGGTTTCTCAATGAGCTGGGCTCCTCTAACATACAGTGAAATGAAACCCCCTACAGAGGATGTGTTAAAGTGTGCCACTTCATATCGGGCCTTAGATACTTGATGCCATGCTCTCAGTAGAGTGTTCACACATGTCTGTTTTGATGACAGTTGCACTGACTTATTAAAAAGATCATATAATGGTTACAAATGCATACCTTTGACATTATTATTTTCTTTGCCACAGTTTTCCATAAATAAACATAAGATACATAATATTCTAATCAAATATTCTTGTAATATTCTGCTGTATTCTTGCTGTTCGTGAAAACAATAGAAAGCAAAGATAGTTTTACAGGATAGGCAGTGTACCGTGGTGGAAAAAAGTTTTCAAACACCCCATGCATTTGTGAAGTATTGCATTAAGAATCCCTCTTAGGTCCTCAGGTGCCATTAGTTTTACTACAGTCACAGACAAAATACTAAACAAATCATAAAATGGCCATTAAATACTTAGATAAGAACCGCCAGTGATCCATTAATGAAGGCACAGCATTTTTCTTTGTTTTTGGTCTGCATTTGTCTACATAGTTATACACCGTTGTATGAGATTGATGCAGTTATATTCTTGCAGCTGAATATTTTGTTACTTCAGTGTGTGTGTGTGTGACCACCACCAGCCTTCACTGGGAGCTATCTTGTTGATCTTTATTGAGTGTAGTAGCCTTGTGTGGCAGGGAAGGCAGTGCTACACCTCAATGAATAGAGGGAGAGAACAAAGGACAGAGAAGATATGGAAGGATGGACAGTGGAGGAGAGGCATGTGGTACTGGGTGGAACTGGTTGTGTGTAGGGTCCTCTGCTTCCCAAGTCACCTCAGTCAGGTGTGATGGGCCCAGGAGAGTGCTGTATAGATCTCTGGAGAGATGGGAGAGTCTAGGGGGGTAAGTGTGTCCCAGTAGAGGAGAGAAGTCTGTGATAGGGCGCATAGAAGGATTTTTTTGTTGCGTCGACATAATACCAATTATACCATGGTATGGGTGAATCCTCCATTCTGATTGGCTGCAGGGTGTACATTAAAAAGTCATAATTGAAACCCATAAAGACGTTCCGGTCAAATTACCTGATGACAGTTCTAAATGATTGCACTGGCTCAAATGCTTTGGTAACCGTGGCAACAGAAACACAGAACATAAGTATTTCACAGTTTATTTATCACAACGGCAATACAGTTGACAAAAAAATGGGTGATTTTATAGTTAACTTTAACCTATTTGGTGGATTTGATAATTGTGAAGACTGGGATGCAGCAGAAGAGAATGTGAAAAGAAGAAGGAGATGACACTGGAGGAACTGGACAATTTAGAGGATTAACGCAAATAAAACTACGAAATGGGCAATTTAAATGCTTAAAGACTTCCTGGCTTAGAAAAATATGGACTTCAACTTTGAGAGCTACACTGCCACTACTCTCAATGACATTTTGCGGCTGTTTTATGCCTCTGTCCAGTCGACCAAGGAAGGGGAATACTTAGTCTGTGAGCCGGCATTAATCGCTACTTAAGAGACGTAAACATCATTATCGACACGGTGTTCAAGACAAGTAATGCGGTTTTCAAGGCGATACTGAAGCGCTACAGGGAGAGTGGGAAAGACACTAGCTTCCACCATCCTCGTATTCCTGAGTCGGAACTTGAAGAAATCAGAAGTTCATCTGCGCTGTCTCTTGATGCCCCTTCTTGATTCTCCTCGTCAGAAAGGTGTGGTTTGATATCCAGCTGTGTTTGGCTCGGCGTGGCAGGGAGGGGAACCTTGAGCTTACGATGACATACTTCATCATCCAAAGAAACGAGGGGAATACGTCAATCTAGCACATAATCCTCAAACAAAAAAATCATAACGATCCGAATGACCCACACAAGGAAAACCTAAGAGGTTTCATGTTCGCCATGCCCAGTGATCCCCTAGGTAAACTATGACCCGTACGAATAGGGCTTTAAACTTTTGATCAGCTGATGAACAGCCTTGAAAAATATTGACTTGGTGTGGTGAAGTGACTGGTTCGTGGTTAGGGGGGAACAACACAATGGGTTGGTCAGAAAAAGGCACAAACACAGCACTGCAAACATTTCATCAGCCTGGGGGTTGACGGTAGGTCGAAGGGGGGTCCTCTAGCGTGAAACGAGTTTAAAATAGGTCTAGGTTGCACCTTGACCACAGACAAACTCGATGAAAAAATAATGTATACAACCAATCGGGGGAGAGCCCTTCTAGCCAATCAGAGTCGAAAGGGGCGGGACCTTCTCCTACCATCCTGGCTGCAGAACACGATCGGCGGAGCGCGAGCTGAGATGCAAGTAGAGCATGTAAGAGCAGAGCAACAGTTTTTTCGGTAAGTTCATTAACATAAAACACTGTAGACGGTTTATATGTGTTCTTATGCAAGTTTCTGTGTTTTAAAAAGTGGCATTGATCGTGCGTTATGTGTTTAACTGTCGAGTGTATTTCAAGCTAACTGCAGCCTCTGCAGTGTGCTTTCTGCCTAATATTTAGATATTTTTGGACTATTGGAGTTAAGAAATCCAGACATAAATCAGTGAAGCACTTGTACAGATTATCTGACATGGAGATGTCCAGAAAATACATTTTTCCCCAAGATAATTTGAAAATGTGAAATTATCTTCATCAAAAAAACAATGGTAGCCTAATCTATTGAGTAGCTGTTGTAATGTACCGAGGTGACGTTGGTTTGATATTGGTTATTCGACAGATATTCAAAATAAGGAACGGTGGCTTTTTTTTTCAATACCTCCAAAGCCATGTGACCAAGTGACTCCAAGGCAATGCAGAATAGTTCTCCTATGTAGTACCAACCACACACACCTTTTTTATTCTCTATTTTATATGATTTTTTTAAAGGAAAAAACATTATTTTTTATAAGGAATGGTCTCTTTTTTTCAGTACCTCCCAAGCCATGTGACCTAGTGACTCCAAACCAATGCAGAATAGTTATCCTATGTAGTACCAAACACTTTTTACACCTCTATGTTTTTACATCTCCTATGTTAACAAAATCATATAAAATAGAGTGTGCATACAATGGGTGTAAAAAAGGTGTGTGTGGTCGGTACTACATAGGAGAACTATTCAATTCAATTCAGTTTTATTTATATAGCGCCAATAACAATACAAATCGTCTCAAGACGCTTTACGAAAACCAGCCTGCAACCTCCAGAGCAAGCCTGAGGGCAACGGTGGCAAGGAAAAACTCCCATTTTTAACGGGAAGAAATCTTGAGCAGAACCCAGCTCATATGGAGGGACCCATCTGTCGAAGGCCAGCCGGTAGAAAAGAGAAGATAGAGAGAAAAGAAGAACAGGAGAAACAAGATAAACAAACTTCTGTCATAGATACATACATCAAGCTGAAGGAAAAATGTAGGGTCTAGTAATATAACACATAGCTGATGATCTGTGACAGTTTGTGAGTATAACAGGAATCATGGGCAGGTTGGTGAATTGTTCATCTAGGTAGGAGTGGACAACTGGAGGAGGCCATGATGACTGGGGCAGATGCAGTTTATGGAGCTCCACAGGTCTGATACACAGCACTCCAGACCATGAAGACTGGGCTGGTTGATGAGGCCACAGCTGCAGATGTAGCTTAGAACTCCACAGGTCAGATATTCAGCACTCCAGACCAGAGACCCTCACAAGATGATGGAGGGGGAGGGGAGAGTAAGACACAGTCTTAGCCTAGGGACACAGTTCCCCCTATTCAAGGACAGGTAAGTATCAGCCATTATGGTAATTACCCCAGTTTCTGGTCAAGCAAGTTTCTGGTGGGTGCTACCCACAGAGTTTTCTCCTATTTAAACCTCAATTTCCCACTAGTTCATCAGAACTGAAGAAGCTACTCGGATGAGTGGCGAAACGTCTTCAAGAAATTCTACAAGTCCAGCTGACCTTATTCAACGCTTTTTTGGATTAAGACACAGTCGTTAGTAAATTATAAGAGATAGAAAATAAAACGATAAGATATTAGAGGACAGGAGCCAGGGAAGAAACAGGAGCCAGGGAAGAATTCTGCATTGGTTTGGAGTCACTAGGTCACATGGCTTAGGAGGTGTTGGAAAAAAAATACACCGTTCCTTATTTTGAATATCTGTCGAATAGCCAATATCAAACCAAAATGTAGACATTCAGTGGATTGTGAATATAAAAATTTGACTCCCAATGCAATGTCTGATTGAAATTGTCTGCTTTGTTAATCAACAATGCATTTTCTATTTAAAATCTTTATTTATTTTTTTATTTTATCATTATCTGGGACTATTTGGCCTATGTAATTATAACCACAAAGCAAAATATGTCTGTTTCATGAAGTGACATTCATGTGATGTATGTAGTATGTACGTAGGTGAATTAGATGGTAAAACACTTAGTCTACAATTTCCCAAGAACAGATGTGATCATCAAGAGGTTCCCACTGTATATACAATAATGTATGAGAAATAAATAGCAAGCTTACACAAATTATTAATTGTATTTAGTCACAAAATGCATTTAGGCTGTATTTCCATGTAAGCTCTTATTGATGCATTGAATTGTACTTTAAAACGTTATTAATATTATTTACTTTCTTTTTTTTGTATAGATATGTATGTATAGATATTATTTTTGGCTCAGAGAAATCTATAAATGCATAACCTAGACTGCCAATTTGACTGAATTATTATGCACTTCTATTACTATTATTTTATTGACTATATTTTATTTCATCCTTGTATTTTTGAGCAGGCGGAGGAGAGAGAGGGAGCCAGAAGAAGCGATTGTGAACGCCTCTGTGAAAACAGTTTTCAACTGTGTTCTGATTTGATTTGTTAGGTTTGTTCTTGATGTTGATCAACATTGGTGTTGACAAGGCACAGCAGTGGTCGTTATTTTATTTTATTACTGGTAACACAGCTTAAACTGTAACTGTTAATCTGAAGTGATATTGGTCACGTTATTTTTCAACCCGTTCTCATTCCCAAGGCGTAATATACCGACGATTTGTCACGCCCATAGACGTCTGATACGGACGCAAAGGTACCCTTCCACGTCTGTATGAGATGCTCTGGGCTCTCAGTTGACTTCAATGTAGTGAGGTTGGCATTTTCGTTATGCACACAGAAATATATGAGGATCACTTTTATTTTTCATGTTTACGACAGAACCTTTAAATATTTCCAGTTTAACAGTTTACCTACTACCTATAGGTGGTTCAGTAATGACTGCAAACACTCCAATCAAGACTCACTTATTGTTATTAATTAAATGTATGTTTTGGAAAGCATTTGATGTAGTGACATGTACATAAGTGGCTCATTCCAAAGGTTAGTCACACTATCAAAATAGTGTGACTCCTGTTAGTGCCTCTCTGTTGTGCAGGACAATGTGTGTGTGAACTGTAATATCACAGACTCTGTGGATCCAGAGTAGCCAACATATTGTCAATATGAGAAGGCCTGGCCTCTTTCCACTTTAGCAGGACTCCGTGTTTCTGATCTCCCAGTCAGTAGCAGCCAACTCAGACGACATCTCGCAAGTCACTGCTGCATCCTCTTCTCCATCCTCCAACAACTGAAGGAGCTCCTGACGAAGCACTAACAAAAAAAATAAAGAAACCCTGCCACAAAGTGAACTAAATGCTGTAGGGCTTAGGACTGCACAGCAGCCTATATACTTCTGCCTAACTCAACTATAACAACAACTATAAATGTCAACTTAAAAAAAGAAATCAACATATCAATGTAGGTAAAGTACCTTTTGTTGTGTTGACACTGGCAACATCACAACTAGGTCCTTCACCTGGACATTGATGCTGATCAGTTGACACTGAAAAAAAGAGATTGAATATTTACTTACTGAAAATCTTTGGTGAATAAAAATTCATGTGAGCATGAATACTGACCATGTGCCAAGCCACTAGTACTTCGACTGGATGACGGCCTTTGAGGAATAACATCTCTCGTCTGTCGTGTTTTTTCCAGCGCACTGGTCATGTCTGAGGTTCACCCTGTGCCTCATTAAACACATAAGAAAAAATTGCAACACTTAAAATACAGTCCGTGATTAAAGCATTATTTATTCATGATTTTTAAACATCTTAAGTTATTTTCACAGAACTTTAATGTATACACAGTCATATATATACTGTATATATATATATTAAATCTAAATAATACAACTTTGACTCCCCACAATAAATTAGACAAGAATGTTTCCCCTGTAAAAACTGTTTACCCTACATCTTTTAAAAATAATGTTACATCCATATCCTGAAGAAGTTCGTCGGCACCCTGAAGCTCTTCCTCTAGCTCAAGATTTTTCAAACTAAAGAGGAAAGACATTTTGACAGAACTCAGTGACACAAACACATAACAAAGCAATTCACATGACATAACAACACAGATAATAACAATGGTGGGGCTATTTGGCTATTTTGCAACATACAACTCCTTTAATGTTTGTAATAGATTTAATCCATCATTGGTGGAATAAATAGCTAATGCTGCAGTAGCCACGTGTAGTCGTTACTCTATTTAGCAAGCATGCTGAAGGACGCAGTAGTCATTTTTAAAGGTCTTAAACTGCTTCCAAAATCAGACGCCTTTGAAGCTTTTCTGAAAAAAAAAATTTTTTTGAAGTGAATCAAGCTAATCTGTCTTTCTAAAACATTTATCACTTTCTCAATGTAGTCATATATTTTTTACATACCTGCGTTACAATCAACCAATCACTTTCTTCTCCTTTGTGACTTCGGTAAATCTGTTCCCTTTCAGACCCTGAATCAGTCTGGAAAACACTGATTGCAGAGCGTTTCATACAGAGGTGGAAGGGTACCTATTGCGTTAGTATCAGACGTCTAGGGGCGTGACAAATCATCGTGGTCGAGGATTATGGGTAGTGTAGGCTTTCCCGCTATCCAAAACATGAATAAAAGTTTATTTCTCAGAACCGAAGGAGGGAAAATTAAAAGTGATGGCCACAACATGAAGCTACTTTATTGTTGAATCAGCAGTGATACTCGGATGTGTTGACGATGTCAGTAAAAGAAATGCTTAAAATAGTGAGAAAAACACTTCCGGGCAGAATGTCCTCCATTCTCCAATCAGATTGAAGCTCGCAGCGTCATATCTCACCACGAACGGGTTATTATTGTAGTGAATGGAGGACTGGAGCCTTTGCTCTAAGCGCCTCTTACCGCCGCGAGCGGTTTACATTGAAGTCAACTGAGAACCCAGAACGTCTTATAAAGACGTGAAAGGGTACCTTTTGCGTCATTATCAGACGTCTAGGGGGGCGTGATAAATCGTCGGTATATTACGCCTTAGGAATGAGAACGGGTTATATTTTTACAGTTTTTGGACTGTGCTCTGATTTGATTTGTTTAATAAAATGTTAAAAATTGCACTTTTGTGTTGTTAAACTTATAATTTCCCCCAAAGCTAGTTCTGTTAATACATTGTATTTATATACATGTGTTTATTGATAACAAAATAATGTTTTTAATATAATTTATTATTCATTAAATGTATGTGTTATCTATATGTAAATACTGTTATTGTTTCACAGTTAATAAGTCAATTTGAACAGATAACATTTCGACCTTTGACAAACGTTAAAACGACGTCTACACCGAGACGCAGCCAGGAGGTTTAAAAGTAATGCTGAATTGCATGTTGAAAATACGTCAAATCGCAACGTCAACATCTCCTCTACCTGCATTGGTCAACCTCTTTTTAACTCCACTGCAGAAACAACATCTAAAACTCGACACATACAGCTTTAAAAAAAAAAAAAAAAAAATATATATATATATATATATATATATACATATACATATACATATATATATATTTACACTGGATTATTTTTACAAGGTGAATAATGCGCGTTTAGAAGATGTCTAGGTTACAACGTGACGTTGGGGAGAAACTGTTTACGACAGTTAAAAAGACGTCAAGGTAACGTGACGTCGTTTCAATTTGCATTTCAGCATTACTTTTAAATCTCCTGGCGACGTGTACGTTTAGACGTCGTTTCAACTTTTATTAGACGTCGAAATGTTTGCAGGGAGAGAATCCATTTCATTCTCATTTATTGTTTATGCTGGCTGTGTTTTGATCGAAAGGAGAAAATGAAAGAACAACAAAATATTAATCCACACTCCAACATATGAATTAATTAGATAGTTAATCTAAGCAAACCCAGCTCAAATTTAATAAGGGGTAAAAATTAGCGTCTTATAAAGATAAGATAATACTTTATTGATATTAAATTATCAAATCAATCCAAGACGGCGGCAGATAGCAGCAGAGTGGCAGACTGCTGCTTCACCTCCGTTAAACTACACTGGGAGACCGCCAGATTGTCATATATGGCATGGAATCTGGGCGCTGGCCTCACTAATATAATATGGTAAATGGTCTTGCTACCCAAAGGTACTCAAAGCGCTTTTACAGTCAGAGACACATCCACCCATTCGCTCACACACGCAAGACACTGAACTGAGAGTTCAGTGTCTTGCTCAATATGGCACGCTCGGGGGATCGAACCGCTTCATGGACAATCCGCTCTACCTACTGAGCCATAGCCGCCGCAGGGTATACACATGTGGGGAACCTGGCGTTCTGCTTGTAAGCGTGAGACCCTGATTGTGAGTTCATCTGGAACACCGGCTGTCGGCCTCCCGCTGGATTCGTGAAGCCAGTAGGCCTACGCCATATTCTCTAAAGTCCTGTATGATGGCCGAGCACGGTGGGTGCAGCGTGAGCGGCATCGACACTCAACAGTCTCTGCGTCGACAAGGCGAGACTCAGCAGTCATTTTTTGCGTGATCCTGCTACTTGCCAGTCAGATGATCCTGAACTACCTCAGCCAGCTGTTGCTTTCGTCGGCGCAGGATTTCGAGGTAACACTCTAGCAGACATCATGTGTGATTGCAATATTGGTCAAATGCTGACAACTCCAGTACCGAGCAGACTTATCCCAACTAATTCCACACAAACCATCTCGTGCCTTAAACAACAGCAGATGAAACTGTTCCAAACTGTCGCGTTCACGCGTGTTGTGGGATGCGCAAACGAAACCGAAAGGCATTTTTGGTGTACAGTTAAATATACTAAGTATCATCTCAAAGACGGAACAACTTGAACAATTACTGATAGACTCTAACATCGATTACCTATGCCTCACAGAGACTTGGTTAACTCCTATAATCCCCTCATCTGTCCTCAATGTCTCCTGATATATAACGTGTACAGACGGGATAGAAGTAAAGGAAAAGGGGAAAATGTTCTGATATGTGAAAGACAGTATTCAAAGTCAACAAATGGCTTTTCCTGAGAATACCTTGGAATACGTGCGGGTGTCCTTCACTGTTTTTGCTTTTCAGACAAAATTCAAAGTGTGGCTGAACGCTGGGAACCTTTTTTATGTGCAGGCGGATGGTCAGGTCTTAAAGGACAACATGAAAAAAACGGAAGATATTCTTATAGGTGACTTCAATTTAAATTGCCAGGATAAAAAAAAACGTAGAAAGAAGCTTAAAGATATTGCCAAAACGTTTCAGATGACCCAGATGATATGTAAACCCACCAATAACTAATAACAAAATCTTCTCAAACACTCATAGATTAAATTTTTACAAACAAGCCAGACAGAATTAAAAAGATTTATAATCTCATTACTGGGTTATCAGATCATAATCTTACTCTGGCTTCTAGAAAGTTAACAAAAGTACATTATATAAACCAAAACTCAATGAGGGAAAAATCAAGTATGCCTTTTATCTCCCAAAAAGACATGGCCCTCATTGAAAATGACATAAAACAATTAAACTGGAATGACACCATTGGTAATATGTCCTGTGAGGAAGCTTGTACTGATGTCAACTGTTAAAGATATTCTTCTGAAATAAACAAAGACAAGGGGCAAAAAACAAAAAAAAAAAACAAAAAAAAAAAACGAAATTTACCCTGGTTTAATAGTAATCTCTGTGAGTTAATGAAAAAAAGAGGTGCTTCACTCAAAAATGTCCTGAAATCAAAATTAAGTACTGATCACTTGATTTTTAAAGGTCTCAGAAATAAAGTCATATAACAACTTAGATTGGAAAGGAAAAATGTACAAATAGAAGAGTTAAGCTTAAGATAAATGGCTGTATCCAGAATGATGGCCATATTGTTAGTAAATGTTTTAATGATCATTTTATAAATTCAGTACAAGAACTGAGCTGAACCTTTCCAAAAGTTCAACTCCCACAGTCCTTGGCCTGTGATGACTTTGCCTTTAAGTTATCTCCTATTAATGCGGCAAAGGTTGAAAAAATTATCCCAACCCTGGCTGGAAAATAGTAAAGCCAAAGATATACATGGTCTTGATACAGTATTTTTAAAACAACACAAGGCATCCATTGTGCCACCTTTAGTTATGATTATAAACAAATCTATCGATGAGAGCATTTTTCCTAGTGTGCTTAAACCTGCCATAGTTACACTTGTGTACAAATCTGGTGATACACAGGTGGTCAGCAACTACCGACCTATCAGCATCCTCCCAGCCATCTCAGAGGTCATTGAAAAGGTCGTAGCAGAGCAACTGACTGCACATTAGGCTTCTATGTCCCTTTTACATCCAGTGCAGTTTGGTTTTAGAAAGAAACATCCTACTGAAACAGCTTGCTGCTACTTCCTTGAGGAAATTAAACCCAGTCTAGATGAAGGAGGAGTGGTGGGGGCAGTCTTGATCTACGCAAGGCCTTGATACAGTCAATCATAAGGTGCTGTTACATGAATTAAGAAATTATGAACTCTCTATGAATGTACAAAACTGTGTGAAATCTTACCTAAGTGGTAAATACCAGTGTGTACGAGTGAATGGTACACTATCTCCATTTTTAGCATCTACACTGGGAGTCCCACAAGTCAATTTTAGGGCCACTACCTTTTTCGTTTATACATTAACGACTAGCGTTCTGTCTGCAAGGATGTTAACGCTATAATGTGCACCGATGACACTGTATTGTATACTCATGGGAAAAATGTAGCAGAGGTGGCTGTGAAATTAACAAAAGCAATGAACAAGGTTAGCGGTTCTTTATACAATTAATGCCTCATGTTAAATGTGGAAAAAAGTGTAACTGTGTTCTTTACAAATAGGTGTAAACTTAAAAGTTATCCCAACATTGTAGTAAAAATGGGCAAAAAATAAAACCTGTAGAACAATTTAAATACCTGAGGTAACATTAGATTCAACACTTAGTTTTAAAGGGCATGCCAAAAAGCTGAGTAACACGTTGAAATATAATTTAGCTAATTTCAGACACATAAGAAACTCTGTCACCCTTGAGGCATCAAGTACATACCTAAATGCAATGATCAAGCCCCATTTTCTGTATTGTATTACATCCTGGTCTCAGGCATGTAAACCAGTTACAAAACCACTAGAGTCACCATCATTGTCATATACTTGCCAAATATGGTATTTTGAGCTTTGAAAACTTGATTATACCCTCAAATGTTCGTTTACTTCACAAAATTATTCATAATGCTTATACCCCCCCCCCCCCCCGAAAAAGTTTGTGACACTCTACTCTGAAAACACAGCATGACTAACTCGATCTGTTACGAGAGGTGAGTGAAGCATTCCTCAACATAGAACTCAGTCTGGCAGCTCTTCTTTTTCATGTGTGGAAGTCAGTGGAATGTCCTTCCTACAGAATTTATTTTATGTACAAATCCCCACATATTCTCATGCTTCTCAAAGCGCTGGTTACTCAGTAAGCAAGTTTGCACTGTTGAGTTACATGTGAGTGTGTGTATGTATACGTGTCTGGTTATAAATATGTGTATGAGTGTGGTTATTAGAGGAATATGGGGATAGTTGGACTGTTATATGTGTATGTACTTGTGTATGAATGTGTGATGAGAGTAAGAGAGAGTATGTGCTGTTGATACCATATGCACTTCATGATTTGGCGCTCTTGTTCCCTGCTTTTACTAGTGTATTCTATCTATTATTAAAATATTATGATCATCATGTCACTTATCTGTCATATTTCAATTATTTTAATACTGTATTTTCAATTCAATTCAATTTTTTTATATAGCGCCAATAACAATACAAATCGTCTCAAGACGCTTCACAAAAACCAGCCTGCAACCTCCAGAGCAAGCCTGAGGGTGACGGTGGCAAGGAAAAACTCCCTTTTGACAGGAAGAAACCTTGAGCACAACCAAGGCCAGCCGGGTAGAGACAGAGAAGATAGAGAGAAAAGAAGAACAGAAGAAACAAGATAAACAAACTTCTGTCATAGATACAGACATCAAGCTGAAGGAAAGATGTAGTAAAGATGTAGTAATATAACGCATAGCTGATGATCTTATGTGACAGTTTGTGAGTATAACAGGAATCTCGGCCAGGTTGGTGAATTGTTCATCTAGGTAGGAGTGGACAACTGGAAGAGGACATGAAGACTGGGGCAGATGTAGTTTATGGAGCTCCACAGGTCTGATACACAGCACTCCAGACCATGAAGACTGGGCTGGTTGATGAGGCCACGACAGCAGATGTAGCTTAGAACTCCACAGGTCAGATATTCAGCACTCCACACCAGAGACCCTCACAAGAAGATGGAGGGGGATGGGAGGGTATGGAGGGGAAGGGAGAGAGTGAGATACAGTGGTTAGTAATAGAAAATAAATTATAAGAGATTAGAGGACAGGAGCCAGAGAAGAAAGAGGAGAGGGCATGTCCTCAGTGCATAGTCGCCCTGCAGCCTAGGCCTATAGCAGCATAACTAAGGGATGGTTAAGTCCAGTCCCAACTATAAGCTTTGTCAAAAAGGAAAGTCTTAAGCCTGACCTTAAACGTAGAGATGGTGTCTGCCTCCTGAACCCAAACTGGGAGCTGGTTCCACAGGAGAGGAGCCTGATGGCTGAAGGCTCTACCTCCCGTTCTACTTTTAGAAACTCTAGGAACCACAAGTAGACCTGCACTTTGAGGTCTTAGTAATCTGTTGGAACAATATGGTTCTGTGAGGTCTTTCAGATATGATGGAGTTAGGCCTTTCAAGGCCTTGTATGTAAGGAGGAGGATTTTAAATTCAATTCTAGATTTTAAAGGGAGCCAATGAAGAGAAGCTAATACTGGAGTAATATAATCTATCTTGCTAATTCCTGTCAGTGCTCTTGCTGCAGCATTTTGAATCAATTGGAAGCTTTTTAAAGAGCTATTTGGACAGCCAGACACTAACGAGTTACAGTAATCCAGCCTGGAAGACACTAATGCATGAACTAGTTTTTCCACATCACTCTGAGAAAGGATGTTCCTAATTTTGATGATATTACACAGGTGAAAGAAAGCAGTCCTGGTCACCTGCTTTATGTGAGAATTAAAGGACTTATCCTGGTCAAATATAACACCAAGGTTTTTCACAGTTTTTCACTGGAGGCCAAGGTAATGCCATCCAATGAAACCAGGTGATTAGATAATGAATCTCTGAAATGTTAAGAGCCAAATACAATGACTTCTGTTTTGTCTGAGTTTAAAAGTAGAAAATTACAGGTCATCCAAGCATTTATGTCTTGGAGGCATGCTTGGAGTTTAACCAGCTGATTAGTTTAATCTGGTTTCGTGGATAAATATAGCTGGGTATCATCTGCGTAGCAATGGAAGTTTATGCCGTGCTTTCTAATAATATTCCCTAAGGGAAGCATGTATAATGTGGTCCTAGCACAGAACCCTGAGAAACTCCATAGCTTACTTTGGTATATATAGAAGAATTGTTGTTTACATGGACAAACTGGAATCTGTCTGACAGATATGATTCAAACCAGTCTAGCGCAGTTACTGTAATCTTGGTCACGCTTTCAAGTCTCTGTAGTAGAATACTGTGATCAATAGTGTCAAATGCAATGATTGGTTTCAATTTACCTGCCCAGGGACTGTTGTGATAGACTATTTACGATCTGTTTATAATCTACTTTGACACAAACCGGATACTTCGACTGCAAGTTTGTACCTGTAGCTCCGCTACTTTTCTTTATTTCCTCTGGCAACAGTAACAATAGATACTTTGACATTCCACTCTGGAGTTTCAAAAAAAAAAAGCATTCATGGAACGTCATGGAATATTACAACAACCTCTTCACAGCTCTATCCTTCGTTGATGAGATGACCAAAAGAGGCTACAGGAGCTGTGGCACAATGCAAGAACGCCAGTTCTATCATTTACACCAGCAAAGATGTTCCGGACAGACAACACGGGGTGCTGCTGAATATCTTGTTGAAGGGGAAAAGCTGATCGTGAGATGGAATGACAACAGTGTGGTGTTGTGTCCAACATGGAGAGAGAGTACTCGGATGTCGAGATTCAAAGATGGAACAAGCAGAAACATGTAATGGACAGAGTGAACCAGCCCACAAGCATCAAGGACTATAATACACACATGGTGTTGACCAGTGTGTGAACCGCTACAGGATCAGCATCCGGTTCAAGAAGTGGTGGTGACCATGCTATAGCTGGGCACTGAACAGTGCTCTGGTTAACAGCTGGTGCTACTACAGGTACATGAAACCAGGGCTGGACTGGACTCTGAGCCAACCTGTGCAGCTTCAGAGAGGGTGTGCCGCCCTGGTGGTTGATGTAAGCTACTACAGTAGAGTTGTCCATTTTCACTAAGACATGACGACGGACGAGGAAATGTCTACACTGCTTGCAGCTCCAACACATTTATGTGAGCCTGAGCCATCCCCTTGGACCAAACCATGTTGTCATGGTTACCCTGGATGTCACCATCCCCACTGGTACCCCTGAGGTGAAAGCAGATGGATCTCTCCACTGATGGAGAGCCGTGATGCACCTTGCGGGAAAGATGACTGCGTAGACATAAGCGGAGGGATGCAACCCAATGCTGAAAATCTCTCATCATGAGAAGCACTAATTGCACTGATGACACGACTTTCTTTAATAGTGCGAGACACCGCGTGAAGGACACTATTCTCTCTGCCGATAGCGTAACTCGATTAGAGAGGGAGTTTATCGTGAGTCCTAAATATTCCGTGCATTGAGCCGGCTCCAGAGGACTCTTTGTCCAGTTTATATTGAATCCAAGATGACTTAACACTGTATTGGAATCTATGACTGCTCTCGTGAATGGGAGCATATTAAATAGTCGTCTATATATGAGAATATTCCGATGCTGCTGTTTCTCAATGGGGTCAGCACTGCCTACACACACTTGCTGAATATCCTCGGAGCTAGTGATAGACAGAATGGGCTTTTCTGAAATTTGTAGGTTACATCTTGATATGCAAACCTGAGAAACTTTATGTGTATGGGATAAATGGCAATGTGAAAATATGCATCTGAAAGATCTATCGTCACAAACCAATTGTTTGGATGTATCAAGCGACAGAGCACTTTGTGTGTTAACATGCTGAATGTGTACTTTCGCAAATGTTTGTTTAATACATCCAGGTCTAACATGGGGCGAAGAGATGCGCTCCCTTTCTTTGGAATGAGGAAGTAATGGGAGTAAAAACCCTGTTGCGCTTCCTCGTTCGGCACCTTTCTGATTGCTTGTTTGTTTAACAAAGTTGCAATCTTGTCCTCCAGTACCCTAGCTGAATCTCCGTTGGCCACTGAAGTTATCACACTGTTGAATTTTGGTGGTCTTACAGAAAACTGCTGTCTGTATCCCTGAGAAATTGTCTTTAATACCCAGGGATGGACTGCGCATGCGCGCCACCTTTCGCTTCGAACGGAGTGGACTCATTGTGTCACACGAAGGTAATGTCATCCCCGTGGTTCAAAGAGAGCTGGTTCCTTCTGGGGACAGATCGAGATTGTGTTTTCCTCCTTATTTGAGTTTTTTGATGTGTGTTTGGGGGTCTGTCTTCCCCAAAAAAGAACCCGGTGCTTGGTACTTCCCTGTGCTTCTTCTTTTTAAGGAAGGAGAAGGTGATGGAGAAGACCGTGTTAGGATAGTCGCTTCTTCCTCCCCTCTCTGGGGTGGGACAAACGGTTCCTGCCAGCCACTGCTGCAAAGGAATGTTAACCCTATGGCCTTGGATTCCCAGCCTTGGCCTGTTGGTTGGGGTGTTGTCTCGCTGTGTGTCTCTGTGACCTGACACCACCTGGCTTTCCTTTTACTGCTGCAGCTCTCGCTGCAAAGCCAGGTCTGGACATCTGGGGTGGGTGAGGAGTGGGTTTTCGAGGTAAGCAGAGGTCAAAGGCTTCTCCCTCCTGCTTCCTACCGGTGCTTGTCTCTCTCATCTTCTCCAAAGCCGTGCTAAAGAGACCCTTGGTGGGGTCATAGGGTGCATCCATGACCTCGGCCTTCTGAGAGGTACCTAAGCCTGACAGGTTCAGCCATAACACTCTCTCACCTGAGACTGCAAGCCCCATCACACGACCACAGCCCTGGACTGCTCCTCTGGTTGAGCGCAAGATTAAATCGTTCACAATGCATATTTCATCCCAGAGGGCTGGGTTAGTTGTCCCTGAATTCAGCTGCCGCCCCATCTCCTCCAGGATCTCACCCTGATAAGCAGACAACAGTGTGACTACATTGAGTGAACACACCAACTGCGCAGAATATATGTACATTCTCTAATAAATAGCTGCAATGACGTGGTCTATTTTATTGGGCAGAGAAATGCAAGAAGAAATTGAAATGGATTGGCGGTTAGGGTGGAGGTGATAACCCACTGAAGGTTCCACTGCTGGGGGTTCAGTCAACCCCAGCTCACCCATACCCTTAATCTCTCGCTTTGAGCAGCCCTTGGTGGGAAGCTTGCACTTAAACGGGGCAGACCAATAACGTCTCATTTCCTTCATGCATGCAGGGACTGCTGGTAAAAGTTGTTTAGCTATGGGCAGAGCTGCTGGAAGCCTCTTACTAGAGTTGAGCCAGATACTCGGCTGAAACGAGTATCCGGTATGGATCGAGCACTTTTGCGAGTACGACTATTGTACGAGTAATACCAGTCAATATCTGTGCTCGGATTGAATGAAAATCCTCATTGGTTATCTGACTGTGCCTGCATTCTGTGATAGGCGCCGTGCCGCACCCCTCACCTACACACATACACATGTGTTGCTGTGTCCCGCTCTGCTCACTCTGACACACAACAGCTCTCTCAGGTTCACGGTCTTTTCCGTTAACGTTTACAATTTCTTCAGCTTCAAGTTTGTTTTTACTCCAGTTTGTACTTACTTATCAACCAGTGGAGTTCTGGTAAACGTGGGTTCGTTCGGACATGGTGCAGATTATTGTGCATTGTGGCTCTGGCTGTCAGAGTTTTTTCTTTTTCTTTTTTTAACTGTTAGCTGGCTCTAACCAGTTTTTTTTAATTCATGCCAAGTGTCTGACACTGTCTTGTTGTATTTCATTAAAAAATAAAGGTAGCAGTGGTATAAATATTACAATTAAGCTGCCAATTAAGCTGACAGGATGCCTGAGAATTGCCAAATAGAAATCCAAGCTAGCCTGGACGTGCTTTAGGGAGCTTGTTGAAGTTTCTCACGGAAATAAAGCGAGAATGAGTAAAGAGGGGGCGGTTGATAGTGATAGTACAAGGGGGTTTGGCCCAGGCTTCCGTAGTTGGTCAAGCCCAAGGCGATTCTCCATAGTGAAACACCGACTGAAGTTAGAAAAAGAACTGCAGGCAAGATGGTGGCAAGTCAGCCATTCAAGGAATCAGGGGTCTGGCCTTCCATTTCCTATAGTCCATACGTGTTGATGTTTCCTTATTACTTGTCTCCCTTGCAAGATCCAGTAGTTCATCCGTAGGCTGGCAAGAACTCTCTCTGGGCCAGGAGGTTGGCCCAGAGAGAGTTGGCTGTCTGTCGGCTGTCTGTCATAATCCTTGATCAGCAGCTGTGTGATATAGTTTGTTGGATCTGAGACCACAGAGTGTATGTTCCTATAGTCCAGATCCTCACTTTAGCGCAGCCGACCTCCCACTCTGATTAGGTTTGTGGTGTGGTCAAACTCAGGAGCCAAGTTATTCAAGGGACTTTGCTTTGGAATGGGGTTGTTAGCCTGTAGCAGAGCATATTCTTTTGGGAATTCAGCCGTTGTGCATGCTGGAGGAGAAGAGTGTCCATATAGGGTCTCTCAGGGGGCTGAGAATTTGCAGCCAAGGATGGAGAAATGTAAATGAAATGCCAACCACTAAACCCTCCCAGCACTGGAACTGCAGTAGGTTTAGGGGAACACTAGGTGGCAGTACATGAGCAGTACCGCAAAAGGCAGACTTCCTTAACTCCATGACCTCTTCAGTAGAAGGTGAGGAGGGATTTAAGGGCCACTGATGCGGAGGTAAGTACAGGAAAGGAGGACCCTGATTCCATCAGTGGGGTGCAGCAAGTTCTGTGAGGGTGTTTCCCCTGGTAATGTCATCTGCAGGTTTGCTAGATAAATTTGTATACCAGTCTGAAGCAGCAGTATTCTCAAGGATCTCTATGATACGATGAGCCACAAAGATCTTGTACTGGCAGGACTCTGATTGCAGCTAGTTTAGAACAGTGGTGGAGTCTGTCCACATCACAAGATGGTGGAGAGAGAGAGTAAGCTCTGTTTTCAGCATCCTTGCTAACTGGGCTCCAGTGAGAGCAGCACACAGCTTTAGGGTATAATGATCTGCCGTCTTGGTGCCACTCTCAAACCTGCCATGACAAAAGAGACATAAACCTGTCCATTGGAGTCCACTGTCCCTAAATAGGCAACAGAGCCATATGCTGTTTCAGACACATCACAAAACACATGCAGTTCTTTAATCACTGAAGGATCTTGGTCGTCTGTGAGTCCATAACACCTTGGGAGTCTGATCCTAGACAAGTGTGGAAGCTCCTCCACCCATAACATCCAGGCCTTTACAAAGGCATCAATCAGGAAGGCAGGGGTCATCCCAGTCCCGCTCCTTAGACCACAGCTTTTGAAGAAGAACTTCTGCTCAGGTAGTAAATGGGATGACAAACCCCAGAGGATCACACTGCATAGCCAGTATCCTGTAAACATTCTGGATGTTGAGAGGCTGATAATTAACTGGTCTATGTTTGTATCCTGGAGTGAAGAGCAGTACCATACTAAACCCAAGGCTCCTTCCCATGGGTCAGTGCGGTTTTGGATGAGCCACATTTCAGTGCTTTAGAAGTCAATGGATCAGTACATTGTCAGATCTCAAAGCCACCAGATGCAAACCGGTGTCAAGGAGACTTCTGGCCTACTGTCAGGTTCAGCAACCTAAAACATTCATAAACATTGCACAAAGAAGAGAAAGACAAGAGTTCCTTTTTACTTGCGAGGAGAACGGCAGAGATACGTTCAGTTACATCTCCTACCGCTCTGAAGCGTACCTCGCCGGACCCTCTCTTTATTTCCTTAGGGAGGTCCCTGGTTACAACAGAAGTTGCAGCGCTAATGGGGAGGGAAGCACATAGCTGCAACTTCTCAAATGATGGTCACGGTATCCTTTAAACAAAAATGGGAGAAGGAGTCAGAAGAGACCTGGGGTCCATTTCACAAAGCAGGTTTGTGAAAACTCTGAGGTTATCAACCCTGAAATGAGGGAAACTCTGAGTTTTCTGTTTCACAAAGGGAGGTAACTCAAACCAGAGAAAGCGGGGTAACTCTATCCTGTTTCACAGAGAAAGGTAACTAAAGCTCTTGGTCAGTTACCGTAGTAACAGACTCTATGAACCTAACCTGGTCGGGACCAAGTATTTCTTAATAAAACTCAAGTTTCTCTCTGTCTCCACCCTCTTTCAGCCACACATGCCATTTGATTTCCTCTTTCTTTCATTCATTCAGCAGGTGAGTTTTGGCGTAGCCTTGTTTTAGTTTCAGTCAGGTTTTAGAGCTCATCATAGTACAGAAACGGCTCTGGTTAAAGTTACCAATGATCTCCTCATGGCTTCAGATGTGGCTTCCCTTAACTATGCTGCTATAGGCCTAGGGTAGGCCTATAGGCTGCAGGGGGATGATGCACTGATGCATGTCCTCTCCTCTTTCTTCTCTGGCTCCTGTCCTCTATATCTTTTTATTATCATTTTATTTTTCTCTTATAATTTGTTTTCTATTACTAACCACTGTGTCTCACTCTCTCCTCTCCCCTCCCCTCCCCCTCCATCTTCTTGTGAGGGTCTCTGGTGTGGAGTGCTGAATATCTGACCTGTGGAGTTCTAAGCTACATCTGCTGTCGTGGCCTCATCAACCAGCTTGATGTATGTATCTATGACAGAAGTTTGTTTATCTTCTTTTCTCTCTATCTTCTCTGTTTCTACCCGACTGGCCTTCAGCAGATGGGTCCCTCCATATGAGCTGGCCACCATTGCCCTCATGCTTGCAAGGAGGTTGCAGGCTGGTTTTTGTGAAGCGTTTTGAGACGATTTGTATTGTTATTGGTGCTATATAAATAAAACTGAATTGAATTGAATTGATTTGTTTTGCCGTCTGTCAGAAATCATTAAAAAAAAAAGTCAGTCAGTAGGCTATATCAGAAGTCTATTAGGACACATTCATTAGGCACAGAAAAATATATCTATAGGCCTATTACATTTTATTAAGGCACTTGTGTCATGGGGGGTGGACTCAGAGGATGAGCTCCCACCAGGGACTCCCTCGGCCAGTGGCCTTCCAATATTCTGGCTTAGGGCTCCTCTGCCTCCTTTAGAGGTGGCGGTGCTGGGCCACAATCCGTTTTACGGGCATCTGCCTTCTTCCTGTTGGCTGAGTAGAAGTCTGAATTAGTTTAAACCGGCTTAATTATTTAACAGAACATGATATAGATGAGAAGACATTTATGTGTATAAAAACAGCATTATGTTGTGGATAAAACAACTGCACAGTCCAATAGCCACTTAATATTTACATAAAAATCAGGGCCCTCCATGCCGAGGTCTGACCTGTTTGAACAATGTTTTTATATTTCATCTTAAGCTGGTGCCAAGTGGGCTACTCCCCCGCTGGATTACACCTATGAAATAAATGAATAGGCTCCCATTCAAGCAGTTTTCCCCGGTAATATTATTGTGATTTTAAACAATTACATTCAAACTTATGCACTGACCCGAGCAGCAATGTTCTCCCTTTTGCAGTTGCAGAGGTGTTGCACTTCTTTCTAAAAGCATGTTGAAACTCACTGTATTAGGATTTCTACTTCATAGCCCTCCTCTTCCTCGTTGCCATGGTGAATCGTTGAAATGGGGCTCCATTGATGCTGGCTTTTTAGAGTTGTGGCGCACGCGCTTTACTCCGGGTAAAACTACTCCGAGTTGATTAAACCAGTTTTCAGTTTCTGAAAACGGAAACTCATAGATCAACTCAGAGTTCAGTTCTGGATAGAAATATGTGACACACGCGACCACTGCAAATTCAAGATCTTTAAGAGAGTTCATCTGGAAAATGTAGTGAGATTTTTCTTAAGTCCGAAATTAACAGCACTGCAAACAGGCACACAGAGCCGAGGCTTCTGCTGGAAATTGGAAATGGAAATGGAAACAGTCCTACATAAGGACAGGTACTTGTTGAAGATTCTTTTTGCAAGTGGTAGGAAAGCCATAACCAGAAGGTGGTTGCAACTATATCTGGGATCATTCAAGAAATTTACTGAATGGAGAGAATTACTTTTGTTTTAAAAAGCATGATTTCAGTCGGAGAAATGTAGGAACGCCACACCACCTTACAAAGCGGTCGACCAGGTCACTGTACTAAGCCTCCCTCTCCTCCTCAACACACCCCACAATTGCCGTGTCATCAGAGAATTTCTGCAGATGACATGACTACTGAAAGTCTGCAGTGTATGTGGTGAAGAGGAAGGGGGACAGTACAGTTCCCTGGGGGGCCCCGATGTTACTAATCAGACCATCAGACACACAGTTCTGTAATCTCACAAACTGCTGTCTGCCCGTCAGATAGTCATCGACCCAAGTGATGAGGGGAGCACCAACCTGCATGTTCTCCAGTTTGGCCTTCAGCAGTCTGGGCTGGATGGTATTGAAGGCACTGGAGAAGTCGAAGAACCTGATCTGAACTGAGGTGTTGAGTCTGTCCAGGGAGGAGTAGGCCTTCTGCATCAGGTAAATGATTGCATCATCAACCCCAACATAGGGCTGATATGCAAACTGCAGGGGGTCTTGTGATGGGCACATCAGCGGTCTGAGGTGTGCCAGGACCAGTCTCTCCAATACCCTTCCTGATGTGAGAGGTCAGTGCTACCGGCCTGTAGTCTTTCAGTGCAGCAGTATGTCCTTTTTTGGGCACTGGGACAAGGAAGGAGGTTATCCAGAGCACTGGCACTCTCTGAAGGTGTTGGCTCAGGTTGAAGAGGTGCTGGAGAACTTGACATAGCTGACTGGAACATGTCTTCAACATGGGCGGTTGTTGTTCGGAGAAGCAGTAGAGGGGCTGCAGGAGGTGTGGAGGTTGGAGTTGAACCTATTGAAGAACAAGTTCAGCTCATTAGTACGTTGTTCACCCCCCTCCACTGCTCCCTACCTCTCCTCTGAAAGGGTTAGGGGATCTCTCTCTCATCTCTCCACTCCAGACATCCCTGGTGTTGTTTTCTTCCAATCTGTGCTCCTGTTTCCTCCTGTAGCTCTCCTTGCTCTCCCTGATGCTGCGTTTGAGCTCCCTTTGCACTCGTTTGAGTTGTGCTTGGTCCTGTGATCTAAAGGCCCTCTTCTTCCTGTTGAGAAGGGCCTTCAGGTCGCTGGTTACCCATGCTTTGTTGTTTGGGTAGCAGCAGACCTCTTTAGTGGGGATGGTGTTGTCAATGCAGAACCCAATGTACTCAGAGACACAGTCTGTCATGCCATCAATGTCCTCACCATGTGGCTCATAAAGAGCATCCCAGTCTGTGGCCTCCAGCGCTCGACGCAGTGTATCCATGGCCTCAAGAGAACATTTCCTCACTGTCCTCACTGTGACTGGGTGCTGCTGAACCACAGGCTTGTATGATTGTGAGAGCAGTGGTGGCAGGGAAGTTGAGCTGTACGCATCCTTAACATTTGCGTACAGCAGGTCCAAAGTCTTATTTTTACGGGTGGCACAATTGACAAACTGAAAGAAGTTTGGGAGTGTGGATGACAGAGACACATGGTTAAAGTCACCTGTGATGATGATGAAGGCCTTCAGTCAATGTGTAGTCCAGCAGTCACAGTGTGGATGATGTGACACGCTGCTTCGGCGTTTTCAGATGGAGGAATGTAAACAGTGATGGCGATGACACTGGTAAACTCCCTCTGCAAATAATATGGACGAAGTCTGACGGCAACAGACCTGCTCTTTAACAGAGACGTGCCATGGGGGGACACCACCTGTTGTTCACAAGCACGGTAAGACCCCCTCCTTTCTTCTTGCCAGTCGTGATGGTGTCTCTGTCGGTTTGAACCATCTGGAAGCCGGGGATGGCGAGTCCGGTAACTGCTTGTGCAGCCATGTTTCCATGAAACACATGATACTGTGTCTGTACTGCCTCTGTGTCTTGACGAGTGCTTCCAGTTCATCCACTTTATTCACCAACGACCTCACGTTTCCAGTGATAACTGCAGGGATGAAGGGCTTAAACTTTCTCTTCTCCATCCTTCGTTTCACCCCCGCTCTGCAGCCTCGCTATCTCCTCTTTTGCTCCTCCGGTATGGTAGGTCTCTCTCCAGCCAACATCATGGTATGCCTCAGGGCCATCAGCTGGTCGCAGGTGTAAACAATGCAGATGGAGGGGGAGGGGGGAGAGTGAGACACAGCAGTTAAATAATAATAGAAAATAAATTATAAGAGATGGAAAATAAATTATGAGATATTAGAGGACAGGAACCAGAGAAGAGAGACTAGAAGATATGTCCTCAGTGCATCATCCCCCTGCAGCCTATAGACCTACCCTAGGCCTATAGCAGCATAGCTAAGGGATGGGTAAGTCCAGCCCTAACTATAGGCTTTGTCAAAAAGGAAAGTCTTAAGCCTGACCTTAAAAGTAGAGACAGTGTCTGCCTCCCGAATCAAACTGGGAGCTGGTTCCATAGGAGAGGAGCCTGATGGCTGAAGGCTCTACCTCCCATTCTACTTTTAGAAACTCCAGGAACCACAAGTAGACTTGCACTTGGAGATAGTAGTGATCTGTTGGAACAATATGGTTCTGTGAGGTCTTTCAGATATGATGGAGCTAGGCCTTTCAAGGCCTTGTATGTAAGGAGGAAGATGTTAAATTCAATTCTAGATTTTATAGGGAGCCAATGAAGAGAAGCTAAAATGGTTGTAATATGATCTCTCTTGTTAATTCCTGTCAGTGCTCATGCTGCAGCATTTTGAATCAATTGGAGGCTTTTTAAAGAGCTATTTGAACAGCCAGACAGTAATGAGTTACAATAATCCAGCCTGGAAGACACAAATGCATGAACTAGTTTTTCCGCATCACTCTGAGAGAGTATTTTCCTAATTTTGATGATATTACCAAGGTGAAAGAAAGCAGTCCTGGTCACCTGCTTTATGTGAGAATTAAAGAACATATCCTGGTCAAATATAACACCAAGGTTTTCACAGTAGTATTTGGAGGCCAAGGTCATGCCATCTAAAAAAACCATGTGGTTAGATAATGAATCTCTGACATGTCTAGGGCCAAATACAATGACTGTTTTGTCTGAGTTTAAAAGTAGAATAATACATGTCATCCAAGCCTTTATGTGTTTAAGGCATGCTTGGAATTTAACTAGCTGATTAGTTTCATCTGGTTTCATGGATAAATATAGCTGGGTATCATCTGTGTAGCACTGGAAGTTTATGCCATGCCCTCTAATAATATTGCCTAAGGGAAGCATGTATGATATGAATGATACTGGTCCTAGTACAGAACCCTGAGGAACTCCATGGCTTACTTTGGTACACATAGAAGAATTGTTGTTTACATGGACAAACTGAAATCTGTCTGACAGATATGATTCAAACCAGTCTTATGCAATTCCTGTAATCTTGATCATACTTTCAAGCCTCTGTAGTAGAATACTGTTTATTAGTGTAATAGTGTCAAATGCAGCACTAAGATCTAGCAGGACAAGTATAGAGACAAGTACATCATCTGAAGCCATGATTGGTAACTTTAATCTGAGTCGTTTCTTTACTATGAAGAGCTCTAAAACCTGACTGAAATTCTTCTAACAAACCATTCCTGTTTAAATGATCAACCAACTGATTGGCAACAACCCTTTCTAAAACTTAAGAAATAAAAGGAAGGTTGGAAATTGGCCTGTAGTTGGCTAAAACATCTGGGTCAAGAGTTGTTTTTTTTTTAAAGTAATTGCTTAATTACAGCAGTTTTAAAAGACTGGGGCACATATCCTGTTAATAAAGATGAGTTTATCTGATTTAATATGGAGTCTTGGACCCTAAGAAACGGTAGAGAGAGCTAACCTTCTGCAGTAGGCTGGGGCTCATAATATAGCCAGCTACGAAAAAGGCAAGAAAAAGGCTCAAAGACACATTCTGAATCAAGATAAATAACCACAGGTTTATCTTTTACATTATGTTTAACATCCATGATATTAATTAATAATCTAAGCGTGTCAGAAAAAGAAAATCTACCAGACACAAAGCCATTTTGATCTGGATGCACTAGAGCTGTAATATGCTGACTTAGTCTGGAAGCCAGCATCTTTGCTACCACCTTCTGATTGGAGGTTAACATACTAAGAGGTCTATAGGACAAAGTGTCAAAATCGTCTCTCCCTTTCTTAGGTAGGAGCCTCATAAAACGATTGTGGAAATAAGTGGCTAGCAATAGAGTGTTGAATCATTCCGTGTAACAATGGGGCAACGAAGTCCGTAAAGGACTTACAATTATATGCCTCACAATTAGACTTTAGACATATTAGACATAATTAGACAATTAGACATAACTTGGAGTATAGATCAACTCAAATTGCTTCTGTCTGAGTTTAAGTATTTGATTATTATGTCAATTGGTCTATATATACCAATATGGTCAATCAGAATAGTATTATATTCATTCTTCGGTTTCATAATTCTGTTGTCAGTAGACAAAGATGAAATGTAAACCTTCTCAGCTTCGGACAGTAGTACCTCTACTTCCCCTAGCTGTTTACATCTCTCCTTCTTCTTTCGAGGCTTCGTACAAAATAATCTTGCCTCTCAACACAGCCTTGTAACATTCCCACAAGATGGAATTGTTCACAGTGCCGTTATCATTGATAAACAGAAATTCATCCATGACTGCTTTGATATATTCATGAAAATTACTGTCTTGAAATAATAGTGGATTGAGGCGTCGTAAAAAAAAAAAAAAAAAAGTTTTAGGCAGGTGCCTCTTAAGAGACATAGTGAGAGGACTATGATCAGAAATTAAAATACCCTGATATTTTGTTTGCATCACATTTGACATTAACTTTAAATCAATAATAAAATAGTGAATACGATTAGGGCTATATGTTTTATGCACATAAAACATGCAGCATCTGTTGGATGCTGAATTCTCCATATATCCATTAAATTACAAGTTTTGATCAAATTATTCAGGGTACCTACTGAATTAATACATGGAGGTGGACACGTTGACATACGATCAAGATAGGGATCGAGATAAAAGTTAAAGTCCCCCCACAAGTTACAGTGTGGAGTTCAGATCTGGTAATAAATTAAAAACCCTCCAAAAGAAATAAGGATCATTAACATTACTACCATATAAATTAAGACAAGTAATAGGAATTGTTAATGTTGTCTGATACAATCAGGTATCTGCAGGGTCAGGAGTAAGCTGAGACAACTGAAATGGAACATTCTTCTAAATCAATATAATAATAATACATTTTATTTGTATAGGGCTTTTCAAGACTTAAAGGCACTTCACAATCATAAAAACACACTTTGAAAGAAAACTTTGTATGCATTAAATACACAATGAATGAAAAAGAGAACAGTTGAAGTGGACACGGTGTGGAGGCTACACATTTAAAGCAATCTTAAAGAGATGAGTTTTTAAAAGTGATTTGAATGTGTTGGGGTCGGAGAAGTTTCTTATGGTGGATGGCAGGGAGTTCCAAAGGAGAAGTTGATGATGGCAGTGATGAGTGGAGAGAGGACAGGAAGGCCGGTCTTGATGAGTTTTGATGGGATGGGGTCCAGAGTGCAGGTGGTCGTTTTCATGCCAGTCATAAGTTCATGGAGGGACGCAGGAGAGATGGGGGAGAACTTGGACAGAGGCTTGGCTGTGGAGTGGAGGGAGCTAAGGGGTCGGGTGGGATGTGGAGGAATTAAGGCCGTTGTGGATGTTGCCTATTTTGGACTGAAAAAAAAATGAAAGGAAGGCCTGACAGTTTTCTGATGTGAAGAATTAGGCAGTGTTGTCATGGGGCTTCAGAAGGGAGTTTATATGGTGAACAGCGTCTTAGGGTTGCCGGAGCTGGACTGGAAGATGTAGGAGTAGTATGTTGACCGGGCCAAGTTGAGGGCATTTCTGTACTTGTGAATGTGGTCTGTGTAAGGCTGGAGATGAATTGCCAGTCTGGTTCTTCTGTGGAGGCGTTCCAGTTTGCATTTCTGTGCTTTCATTTGATGGAGTGCAGGGGTGTACCAAGGGGCAGAGTGTGTGAAAGAAGCAGTTTTGGTTTTGTTTGGGGCAAGATGGTCCAGACAGGAGGAGAGAGTGTTGCTGTAGTGAGCAACAAGTTCGGAAGGGTTACTATGTAGGGGTGGGGGGGGAGCGGCCAGGCTGCAGGAGAGAGCAGTGGTAAGGGCTAAGGGAGTGATGGATTTTATGTTTTGGAAGTTTGTGGTGCGTTTGGTTTTGAAAGGAGGGATGAGGATGATTTTGTCCAGTTTTAGTAGCAGGTGATTGGAGATGTGAAGGTTGTGGCCAGACGACGGTGATATCTGAAGACCGGAGGAGCAGACTAGGTCAAGGACGTGGCCACAGTTGTGTGGGGTGAAGTGGTGAAAGCTCCCTATATTGTGGATGACTTCAACATCCACAATATAGCAACCCCCCAAGCTTTAGACAGTATAGCAACACTCCTAGCTTAGATGTAAACGTAGATTAATATACATTACAAAGTGTAAACCACTTTGATATAAGTCTAATTCAGAAGGTTTAATGTGAGTCTCTTGTAAAAATATAATGTCTGCTGACATAGTAACATATATTAATGCCCCAACAGTTTTATTCTTTACCATTTCTGGGATTGCAAACATGCAGTCTCAAAATAACATACATGATAGACTTAATGAAAGAAAATAAAAGATGAAATATTCCCCAGTCTGGCACACACAACATAAATCCAGTCCCATCTATCCCAGCCCATCCTAAAGCCATGGTTAACCCCCTCTACTACAGACAGAAAGGCAGCAATGTGGGCCACCCACAATGATACTGACAATCAGCAGTATTGCAGTCATAACCCTCTATTTGTTATAGCCTATATGCTCAAAGGATGAGTAATATAAATCACCATTGTTACCATCTGGCTCATGGATGGCAACAAGAAGGGAGGCCACACACAGTAACTTTATTTAACTCCAAAGCAAGGTAACTCTAAACTAAGTAATGGGATGTGTAAAGTATACAAGGCATCAGGGGTGTTAGCAGTGTATGGATGTGTGACAATATGGTGTAAAGTATGTTGTAAGGTGCAAAAACTAAACAAAGAGAAAACAAAGGCTCTGCAGCAGATTCTGCTGCAGGCCCAGGTGTGTGTGTGTGTGTGTGTGTGTGTGTGTGTGTGTGTGTGTGTGTGTGTGTGTGTGTGAGAGTGAGAGAGAGAGAGAGAGAGACACCCTGAAACCCAGCCTTTACATGTGCAGCTGAAGCCCAACCCAAAAAGGGCAGGCCCAGGCAGACGCCCTTCCCAGCTCTACCTGTGTCTGGAAAACAAAAGACATGATCAAAGAAGGTAGATTGGGAGAAATTATGATCCTAACTAGGATCTCCCAGTCAACTACAGCAAAACACAAATGTAAGAAAACTAAGGAACACTTAACTCTGGTATACTACTAAAACCTGAAAGTTTCTACAACCTGCCTCTCCCAACTAACACACTCCCTCACCAACCTTGGTTCCTGGGAAGCAGGTTAAGAGGAAGTGGCAGAGAAACGAATTGAAAGAGACCCTGCAGGGAGGAGAGGAAACAAAAGACAGGCAAGTCAAACCAGTGATCGAGACATGGCATCAGCAACTGAATTTTCCGTGCTGTACATGTCATATGTGTCATAAGTGAAAAGGCTGTAGGAAAAGACACCAACGCATCAACCGTTGGTTTGGATTTTGGAGTGAATGGAGAAAAGTAAGAGGGTTGTGGTCAGTATAGACCACTTAAGGACTCGCTCCACTGCCCACATACACCTCAAAATGTCTCAGTGCCCAAATGAGTGCCAATGCCTCTATTTCAAAGATGGAATAGTTCAACTGTGAGGTGTTGAACTTTTTGGAGAAAAAACTCACCGGGCAGTCAACACCTTGGTCGTTAGCCTGCATGAGAACAGCCCGTGCTCCCACCTTGCTAGCATCCGTATACTGTCAGTGCGTTTACATGCAGAGCTTAATCGAGCTATGCTCAAAATTCAACTTTCTCACTACAGTCCTTGTCCCAGTTTACATGCAGCGCAAGAAAATCAAATAACTGTTCTCCTCTTCCACACTAGGTGGCGATACGTGTCTTTTCAGCGAGTTAATACCACGTTAATACGGCACGATTTCCGCCTGGCCTGTTACACGATATAATAAACAAGAGTCGTTCATGGGTCAACATTTTCTCCAATTGCACAAGAGTCTCAGAGTTTTTAAGACGACCTCTTAACATGCCATCGTCAGGTGTACACAAATCTTCCTCAGCATCAGCTACATGACCAGAAGAGATGGATTTCTGACCCACTGTAGCTACTGCAGCAGCACAGGAAGTTGACGAACCAGGCCCTGGAGAACGGGAAAAGTAGGGTTTTAACAGATTAATATGACACAACTGTACCGACTTCTTCCAGTCAGGAGTTGAAATCACAATTCAGATCAGACACTTTCTTAGTCACCATATACGGGCCACAAAACTTAGAACTTAGAACTTGGAACGGAGAACCTGATAGAGGCAAAAGTGTCAAAACTTGATCGCCAGGGCTAAATACCTTTCGTTCTGCACGTCGATCATGGAGACCTTTCATTTTTTGTTGAGCTGACTGTAGATTTTCTTTTGCCACCTGGTTAGCACGATACAGACGCTGCCTGATACCATTAACATAATCAATCAGGTTTCGTGGAGCCTCCTTTGCTTCCCAATCACTGTGTAATGAGGCTAAGGGACCTCGCACAGTATGTCGAAACACTAAGTCGTTAGAGCTAAAACACAGACTCTCTTGTGACACCTAACTGGCAGACAACATCAACCAAGGTAATCCCTCTTCCCAGTCACGATTGAACTCAGTGCAATATGCACGAAGGAGGGACTTCAGAGTTTGATGGAACCTTTCTAAAGCTCCCTGGCTCTGAGCATGATAAGCACTGGAACGAGAATGCTTGATCTGCTTCAATACTTCTTCAAACATTTTTGATGAGAACTTAGACCCCTGATCAGACTGTATAACCTTTGGAATACAAAAAGTGGACATGAACTGTGTCAAAGCCTTCACAACAGACCTTGTAGTTATATTTCTCAATGGATAGGCTGATGGATATCTTTTCGCTTGACACATGACAGTAAGCAAAAAGTTACTGCCTGATGTGGAACGGGGCAAAGGACCCACACAGTCGACAATCAAATGCTCAAATGTGTGTTCAGCGACGGGGATAGGATACACAGGGACTGGCTTGATTACCTGATTTAGTTTTCCAATCAGTTGACAAGTGTGACAAGTTTTAACAAAGGCCAAGATGTCTTTTTTTAAACACGGCCAGAAGAAATGTTGCAGTACTCGATCGTAAGTCTTGCGTACTCCTAAGTGACCCGACACCCCATCATGAGCAATCTGCAGCATGTCGTAGCTTAGTGGACAGAACAATCTGCACTATGTCATCCCCCACAATACACTCCCCATGAGGAACCCACTTTCTCACCAGAAGTCCATCTTGGAGGAAATAGCCACAGGCTGCACTCTCTACTTCTTTGTCGGGGAACACCTGATTATACAAGGCCTGTAGTGAAGGATCCTCCTTTTGTTCCTTAACAAGATCACTGCAAGACACAGACAAGGGATACGCAGGCACAGGGAATACACGACTCATAGCCCGTGTCACTGCACCGGTTGGAGAAACTGTAGAGGGAAGAGACGCATTACTTACTACTTGAGGATGGTTTAACACTTCGAGCGGGCACGTCCGACCACACCAGATCACCAACCAAGTCATTTCCTAATATGACCTGTATGCCCCCATAGAGAAAGACGGACGCAGTCCCATGACCACGTCACCCTCTAACAGATCTGAGATTAAGGACAGTTGATGGAGCAGAAAAACTGGTCAAACCCATCCCCAGGGATGGGAATCCACAGCTGAGTCAGGAGTTAAGGGTAGTACAGAGTCTACAATAAATGAGTCGAGTGCCCATGAATCTCTCAGTATCTTCACAGCCACTTTACTGTCACTCCCAACTAGTGAAACATAACCCTCTGTCACAAAAGCCTCATAACCAGGGTCAACCTCATCAGCCAAAGGAGGGGACAGACAGTTCTCACTATATGGACACACACTCAAATTCTCTGAAGGGGAGGTATGCACCTGCACAGCAGCAATAGCACGGCTCCTCTCCTCTGCACCCAAGGATGCAGCAGCTTTGCCATGAAAATCCCTTGCTTCTTTTTCTTCAAAACTGGACACTCATTATGCCAATGACCTTTCCCAAAACAGTAATTACAGACACGATTTGAGTCCAATCTATGCTGTACCTGGCCAACTCTACCTTCAACTCCTTCCTTCCCTTCTGACACCCACTTATTGGAATGAGCCACCACCATGTTGTCTCAATGACCAAATAGGCCACGACCACGGTGCTCACCAATCTGAAGATCTGGAAATCTGATTTCCTTTGTGTGTCAGAACAAACTCATCTGCCAGCTTAGCAGCATCTGAAATAATCTTCACCTTTTGCTCACTTATATATGTTACCACATGATCAGGTAAAGTATTTTTAAACTGCTCAAGCAAAACAAGCTCCTGCAGATCTTCTAAAGTCTGTACCTGAGAAGCACTACTCCAGCAGTAGAAATGAGTGGCCAAATCACGAGCGAACTCAGTGTGAGACTGTTTCTCTCTTTTGAACTGTCTGAATCGCTGACGGTACGCCTCTGGCACCAACTCATATGCCCTGAGTACAGCTGATTTCACCAACCCATAATTACTACTGTCAGTAACACTCAAGGCCGAAAAATTCTCCTGGGCCTTACCAGTGAAAACACATTGAAGTAGCAAGGTGCATTCAGCATCAGACCATTTTCTTGCCTCTGCTAAACATTCAAACAGCACAAAAAAACGTTACTCCGATTTTAATCGGACATTTTACATGCACATAAGTTCTCCTGTTATAGTCCGATTAAGGCAATAATTCGTTTTTTTTTCACGTGCATGTAAACGCACTCAGTGGTGTTAGCAGTGCATGGATGTGTGAAATAAGGTGTAACGTATGTTGTAAGGTGCAAAAAGTAAACAAAGAGAAAACAAAGGCTCTGCAGCAGGATCTGCTTCACCTATGCACTTGTATTTACGATCCTGTAATAACACATTTGATTCGTTTGATTGAAAAAAATGAACCAAAATTTCTCCCCTTCAGAGATCAGTCTTTATGAGAATTGACCAAAACTTGTTTTTGAGCTGAAGCTTCTACAGTGATACGGTTTGTCAGGCCGTCGAGTGACAAAATCAGAATGTAACAGGCAGATACATCAACATCAGAGCGAAAAACCCAGGACGATGTGGCATTCCTGTTCACAACGAAGTCGCGTCGAACCAAGCCCATTTGGCAACCTTTCACAGGTTTTCGCTCGATGGTCATACCCAAGACTGATCTGAAAAAGGGGTTCATTCCTCAAAATGGTTGAATTTTTGTTAGTTTTGTAAAGTGCTGAAGTGGTTTAACAGATTTATGCAGAAACAATCAGAAAAAATATGTTTTTATAGAAGTTTTTGGACATGGACTTTTTGTTCGCAAAGGTTACAAGAGAGTGGTAATCATTTTTCAGTGTTCTGTTGACCTAATAGAATATATATATATTTTGTTTTTTTCTTCAAAATTTTCTGTAGAGATAGACTTTGTCAACAATGTCCCTAAGGTTGCCTGAGGGTTAAGATTACCAGATGTCCCAGATATGTATGAGGCTGTTAATGATGTGGAGTCACAAAAACGCGCACATGCTAAATTAAAAAATAAGTGGTCCAATATCAAGTTGGATATAAAGTGGAGGAAGGCTGCAAAGTGTTGCCAATACAGTATTATGACAGTTTCCCAGGATCACCTCTAAGTGTCGCCAAAGGATCAACAGCTGTAGACAGGGCAAAACTGAGACAAACCTTTATGTTCTTTTTGCTCAGCAGTAATTTTCATCTTGGCACTCTGCAATGCAGGCCCGTTTTGCCCAGTCTCTTTCTTATGGTGGTGTCATGAATTCTAACCTTAACTAAGGCAAGTGAGATAATGGCTGTCACTGTGGTTTGTACATTATATGCAAGCATTGTAACGATGTGTCACTTTTAGGAAAATGACTGTAACTCGTCCAGGATGGCATGATTTTTTTTTTACACATGTGCACATATATTCAAGGCCTTTTGGAACATCTTGACGTAACTAATCCCTTTTGACCGCTAAAGAGCACAAAAGCAACTTTTTCTGAAAACTAAGAAAGACAAATGATTGTGTGTTTTTTCTGCGTTGGTAGGTAAGAGGAAACTTATTTTGGTTCAGGGGCCACGTACAGCCCAATGTGATCTCGGGAAACATATCGTATCACAGTGTATTAACATATAAATAACAACAACTCCAAATGTTAACTTTTGTTTTAATGCAACGAAGTTATGAAATGAACAATACTATTGCAAAACATGTAATGAACAACTGGAAATTCCTTGAGAAAATGAAAAAGTGCAATTTCTGTTCTGGGTCTTAGTGTTATATCAACACTCTTACTAAAACTATGTGAATTATTTTTATTGGGAAAATTACAGATACTATCTTCTCACAAATATGTCCTGCAGGCGAAATTGGAACCGTTGGCGGCACCTGGGCCATATGTTTGACACTCCTGTCACAAAGGACATCGCATGAAAACGAGTTTAACACCAATTAGATCTTACTGGAGTGGGGACGGATGTCTGGGGCCGGCTTAGCTTTGGGTCTGAGTTGCGTAGGGTGTTTGGGCCCCTTAATATTTGCTTGGAATTCTAACTCCCTTTTGTTCCACCTTCCAGTTTTAAGAAATGGCCTGCGCTCTCCAGTGAAGCGTCACATCCGCCCTGCTCCTTCGCAAAGCAAGATGGCGACTATCGTAGAGCGAGTTGATGGATGTGTCGGATCTTTGGATTCAGACACGGTGTCATTGAGACAGTCCATCCCTTCACCGGACCAGCCCCACCAGAACAACCCTCTGCTAGGCCTTCCCATTGTGGCTATTGAGACGATTCTCAATTTTTTGTCCTATGATGAAATCAGCCTACTACGCTCGGTAAGGAGAACAAAACAAGTGGGCTAGTTGGTGAACAAAGCTAATTCTAGCAACACACACTGCTTATATTCGGATACTAGTAGCCTACTGCAAAATCTTCGTAGAAATGAAAATGCGGATGGTATTAAAGGGTTATGTTGAAGTTTGTGCATTCGTCTATCTGCAGTTATGGCCTGTAGTGCTGATTGTGCTGTGTTTTAATTAGCAGGACAAACGACCTAAGCACACGATAATACGATAACGTAAAAAACGAAACGGACAGTTTTAAATCCTATTCTGGTTAAGTTTCACTCCCGATCACACATTTTTCGGACTTTATGTGGCATTTTTTGAGAAGTTAGAGTTTCGCATGAAATCGCTCACTGGTCTGGTTTTACACGACCTGCGCGTTTCATTTAATCTCCTCTTACTAGCTCCAGCTCCGCTTTTCTACATCATTGATTGAGTGTTACATAAAGGTGTTTCTGCTCTGCAAGAGACCTTTCCCCCTGTAGTAAGGAAAAAGAGGTCGTGATTCATGTGGCAGAGACAATGCCCCTCTAACTAGTGAAACACATTGCTCTTGTAACGTTACGTTCCTTAGTTTGTATTTGCAGGCTGTCTTAAACGCTAAGTCCTATCTAAAACAACGCTGTTTAGACGAGTACGGGCTGTAAATGCGACAACAGACCGAAACTGACACCCAGGTACATGTATGCAACTTGCATGTGGTACAAACAATGAGTTAGCAATGCAAGAAAAAAAATATTGATGGGAAAGTCAGAAGCCTGCCAACGTTAAAGGATAAAGCTAAAAATAAATTGAATGGGGCATGCCTGGTTCTAATATAAAGTTGGATTGTACTCACATAACAGATCTATGCAGAGCCCATGCCATAGCAGGCTACATCTGTGAAGGCATTTATACTTTTGCATTTTGACACCTGTATTTCCTTGTGACTGAAGGAATCATAGGATACACTGCAATAATTCAAAGCTTGGTTCGGTTTGTGGATTTAATAAACTCAGGAAATAACACCGTTGGAAAAAAACAGCAAGCACTGAGAATATTTGCTTGTCTATGGTTCATATATCAATGTTCTGTATACAAACAACATATTAATAGCTTTGATTTATATAGCGCCCTTCAAGGTACCCAAGGTGTAGGCATCTCAGCTACTGGCCCTACTGTTAGCTACTGTTAGTGGCTCACAAATCACATCTGGACAAAGATCTGGTCTGTGTATTCTCACAACATGTGAAATAATATTGTATAATAAGAAATGTACTGCTTTGCTGTGGTTTGGCCTTGACCCACACTGTACAATCAACCATTGACCTACTGACATAATAGATGACGTACTGTACGCTTCACTTTTTATTTGTGAAAAATACTTCACTGTACTCCGCTCTAAACTGTTGTGGAGAGAACTTGGTAAGACATCAGTTGAGGTTCCAGCCACTGCCAAGTTAACAAAGTTCAGATGTTCCTTTTTGGTTGCTGATGAACTATCCAGAGAGAGCAGGGTAGAGGGTCAGCGCATTGCTACTATGGGGATTATCCAAAAATCGTGTCCAGCCTTGCAAAAGTGGCTTTATTTATGATGTCACTGGGTTTGGGATCCCACAGGACATTCTTGCAGAAGTGGGGGCTTTAACCTCCCTGACCAAAGCCCTTCTCCCCTAATAGCTCAGTTTAGATGGCCAGTCAGCTTTAGGAGGACTCCTGGTGGTTCCGAACTTCCATTTACGGATGATAGAGGCTACTGTGTCCATTGGGACCATTGTCAACTATAGGACCTTGTATAGACACGTGTGTGCCTTTCCCAGTCATGTCCAACCAACGGAATTTACCACAGATGGGCTGTAGAAACATCTGAAGTATGACCAGTGGAAACAGGGTGCACCTGAACTCAATTTAGAGCTTCATGGCAAACGTTGTGAATACATGTGGTTTTGTAAATCAAGAAATTTGCAAAAACCCGGACAAGGATGAATTGAATCCATTTTGGAATAAAGCTGTAACATGAAAAAATGTGGGAAAAGTGAAGCGCTCTGAATACCTTTCGGATGCACAGTAGACAGGAAATTGCCGTTGCTGTCATATATCATTGGATACACAGGTTTGTCTTAGATAATGTGAAGAAGAAAGAAAATTCCTCAAGTGCTTGTCTGTGTACAACAAACAAAGTGAATTATGTTTGAAGATTTTGCAAGCCCGATTTTTTTGACTCACCACAGTAATCTTGTTTTTTAAAACATGTACACAATCCAAGAAGTGCCCTTGCTAATACTCTCTAGTAACTGCAAATATTTAATCTCCACTAAAGTAGAGATTGAGCCATATTTTTCTATAGCTCTATTTTTTTCTATGTAACGATTTGGTAAAACTGAAATCTCTAAATCTTATGATGTTATGACACAAGAGGCTGTGGGCTGTTGATAAAGACCAAGACTTGTGACAGGGTGTTCTGTTTGTTGCAAGCAGAGGTTTTGTTTATTTTGATACATGTCAAAGTACCTGTTTGCCTATTTTTCCTGATTGGTCTTCTCCAGGTGTGTAAGCGCATGGACATGATCTGTCAGCGTGTCCTGAATCAAGGCTTCTTGAAAGTTGAGCGTTATCACAGCCTCTGCCAGAGACAAGTCAAAGCCCAGCTACCAAGGTCAGTATCACACTGGCACAAGCTCTGCATGAAAAAAATATGTTATTGCTCTGTAAGTATTTCCGCACTGTGACATGACAAAAACATCTGAAAAGACATTTTAAAGAGCTTATTATTTTGGGCTGGATTTTGCATCATTTTCACTGAATGGTAGAGCTTGACTCTACTGTTTTAAATGTCAAGTTGACAAAGTTAATAAAATCGACCGATGTTCTTGTTCGTTGCCGGTGAACCATCTAGTGAGAGAGGAAAGGTAGAGGAATTTGTGCAGTGCTGCAATGAGGATTGGCCAAGAATGCTGTCCAGCTTTGTCAAACTGGCTTTATTTTTATTTACGATCACACTGGGTTTGAGATCCCACAGGACTCGATGCAATTTTTGCAGAATTGGGTGTATTTGACTTTGCTGCGGATGGAAAGAGACGCTGGTCAAAAAAAATAGCAAGATTTAGCACCAACAGAAAGAAAGGACTGACAAAAATAAAATCAATAAAATCTGGGGACACCTTTGGATTGAGGCAACACACTTGCTCTTTGAGATCGAAACTGCTCTGCTCATATTAATGTATTCAATAAAGTACTAGACATAGAATTTTATAGTTGGTAATTAGGTAAAAATTTGCGAGCAAGTTAGCATGGGCACACAAAGCTGCCCACTTCAGCATGCTGAAAACAATTCATTCAACAATAACTATTTTAACAAACAAAGGATGGGTACAGTTAGTCTAGGACCCATTTATATATTACACAAAGTTGTGGGCGGTTGCACCGTGTCATGTTGAGAAGAGGACGCCTTGTAAACACAGTGCAGTTCTCCACCCTCAAGTTTACTCCGTGTTTGATGAGGTGCTTTATAAGGTTGCTTGTATTCCCTGTCTATTCCCTGTCCGAGAGCAACCCATTCATATGTTTGACAAATGTTTGTAAAAGCAGTCTGCATGCCTAGGTGCTTGATTTTATACACCTGTGGCCATGGAAGTGATCGGAACACTTGAATTCAGTTATTTGGATGCTTGAGATAATATTTTTGGCAATATAACGTACATTAACTGCATAGAAATATAATTGAGTAGACAAACTTAAGCAAAATGACTAAAAAATACTTCAGAAAGTGTTTGCATAATAATCGTGTGTTTTATTTATTTTTTTTGTTTAGTTTTTTCAAAGGGAAACATTGTCATTATGGATTGCAGACTAAAAAATAACAAAGTGAAAACATTTGGATTAAATGTCCATTCCGTTCTTCTGGGCAAAGTCCTCTTAAGCCCCGTCAGACTTGAGGTGTGTCTATGATTTGCCATGTAAGTCGTCTCTTTCGACGTACAGTCTTGCTGTAAGCTTAAGTACATAATGTGGAATATCATGTGAAACATTTCTTTTCTATAGAGAGCTCATGTTTGATACAAAAGAGCAAATATTAAATAGCAATTTAAAACTATAAACAATGGTAGGAGAAAACTGTGTCACTGTTATTGGCACCCTTGGCAGTAAATCAGTATGGAAACACTTTGTGACTCACCTGTGGTAAACCACAAATGAGAATCACCTGTGATAAGTTGTCTGTGCTCATGTGACATTAATTAGCAAATGAATGATGACTTCCATGTTTTAAAAAGCCAGCTGTTATCCCCTGTTCCTTTGTCACATTGATGAAGACAAAGGAAGACATGTCTGAGGAGATCAGAAGTGCAATAATTAGCAAACACAAGACCTCTAAAGGGAATAAGGCCATCTCCAAATACCTTGGTATCCCTGGTTCCACAGTGCGTAATGTTATTAAGAAGCTTGCCAAGCATGGAACTGTAAGAACTGTAAGAGAAAAATTGATGACAGAAGTCTTCGAAGGTTGGTGCAAATGCTGGAAAAAACACCATGTCAAACATCCACAGACCTGAAGGCCAACCTGGAACAGTCTTAGGTCCTGGTATCAACAAGTACCATACGCCTCACACTAAACTAAACAGGGCTTCCTTCATTCGAAGGCCAAGGAAGACACTATTGCTGAGGAAAAGACATTAAAAAGAACGACTAATCTTTGTCAAAGAGTACCTGGACAAACCACATTCCTTCTGGGAAAATGTTCTGAGGACAGATGAAACAAAAATAATGCACACCAACAGTTTGTTTACAGACGGCGCAATAAAGCCTACAAGGAAAAGAACACCCTACCAACAGTTAAGCATGGTGGAGGATCCATAATGCTGTGGGGCTGCTTTGCTGCATTTGGTACTGGAGGCATTGACTGTATCACGGGACTCATAAAATCAGAGAATTATCAAGAGATTTTAGAGCGAAAGAAAACTTGGTTTGAGTCAAAGATCGTGGGTCCTCCAGCAAGTCAAAGACCCGAAGCACACATCCAAAAGCACTCGGGAATGGTTGAAGAGGGAAAAAATGGACTGTTTTAAAATGGCCAGCAATGAGTCCTGATCTCAATCCAATTGAAAATCTTTGGTATGAGCTGAAATCTGCCATTGGGGAAAAGAAACCTGCAAATGTTGAACAGCAATTTGTTTTTCATAATCACCCCGTGTGAGAGTGATGTGTGCCTATGTGCTGTAAGCCACAAAAAACATTCAAAGATTGTGGCCAGTATAGATGCTGTTGCAAAAATCCAAACTTTTTTTCGTTAAGTGAGTGATCTAAAACCTATTCGCCGCACAACACAAGTGGTACTCAAAATATTTTGCCAAGGTTGGCAGGTCTGCTGTAGAGTTATTCCTTTGGGAACTCTATTTGGCTGACTCATCCATGAGTTTCTTCTCTAAGTACTTGGTGTGCAGATGTAGCTCCATGGCGTGATGCATCTAACTATACTGGCTGATGGTCACTTAATTTTTTTTTTTTTTCAATTATCTTTAACATACACTATATTGTTAAAAGTATTGGTTCCCTATCCAAATGACTGAATTTAGGTGCTCCAGTCACTTCCATGGCCACAGGTGTATAAATTCAAGCACCTAGGCTGCTTGTGTTCTCCAAGGAGAACAGTACTTGTCTGGTCTGACTCCATTGTGCCAAGTGTGAAGTTTGGTGGAGGGAGAAATGAGGTCTGGTGTCAGGGCTTGGAGTGAACTTTTTGATCTACTTGCTAAGTGACTAGTAGATGAAAAAAGTTACTCGTGAGTAGGGATGTAATGATGTGTCGCAAGAGAGTTAAAAATCAAAACAAATGTGTGACAATTCAGAATAGCTGAGATGGAAAATGAATTGCCATGCACTTTTTAAACAGCTGAGGTGTAATCTAATTTTGAGTTCACTTGATCGACGTCATGTGTTTGATGTTGTGCATCACTGTCAGGTATTTAGACACCACGAGGTATGCTGATCTTCCTTGAAAAAACAGCAACTTGCAAATCCCAAATTAGGAAGACATGCAAACCTTATTTTGTTTATTTCAAGAGATTTCACTTGTATTATTTATTTAGTTATTGTGATGTGGGACTTCTTTAAAGATTTTTCTTTTATTGAATTTTTTATTAAGATAAAACATAATTTCAGTTGCACTTTTAAGAAGAGGACATATGTGTTACATGTGTACATCCTACCTCAGAAATGTGTTTTTCGTCCGAGAAATACTTGAAGGAATCTTTTTCCGTCATAATTGTCTGCAAGCTCATTCTGTTAAAAAGAAAAAAATGTGAGAAAATTGTATTGTTTACCCAGTATCGGAAATCATATCGAATCGTGAGTTGAGTGTATCATTACATCCTTACTCGCCAGTTTTTTTTCTAGCAAAATCAAAAAGTCTAGTAAATCAAAAAGTTGCTTTACTATTGTATATCAACATCACTAGCAGTCATTGTAGTACCTGTTCTTATATAGGCTACAATTCTCAATCAATAGTGTACCATAATATTTGTGGAAAATATGAGAATTGCATGATGTGTTCAGGTATAATTGTAAATGCAACATTTATGGAGGGCAAAATGGCACCAGGCCTTTGCCTTCAAAATAACACACACACACACACACACACACACACACACACATACACACATACAGCAGGTGTATAAATAATGTGTTTATTCTGGCCTGGATAAAAATGTTCAAATGAGAATAAGTTAATTTAAAAACAAGCAGCATTAACTTTAACTGTCTTATTAAGACTACAACAACATGGCCTTTCTTAAAACAACTATAAGACACCAGCTTAAAACAGCAGTTTTTAAAATATAAAGAACTATACAGTGTGTGGCTCAGTGCCAATTGTCCTACTGGTTGTCCTACCATCAGTGATAGACTGACCGTAGGTCAATGTGGACAAATGCCACAGTGAGCGGCCGCTCAACGGCCAATTGTCGGACAACCCCTCCGCTCGAGTTTATATATTGAATGAAAAAAATCCTGGAATAAATAAATGAACATAGCGGTCATGTTATTGGTGGCCACAACAATAAACAAATGACTGGTTAACTGGAAACAAAATAGGCTTACATTATGGAACATTTTATCCCCAAGCTGTGCCTCTCACCACTGCGCCACCCCCCCCACCCCCCACCCCCCAACCCTACTGTTGGAGGGTAAACACATCAAATAGGGACACTGTCTGCACGGACGGTTCACTGCTTCCCTAACAACAAACCCTGGATCAACAGTAAGATCAAGGAGCTGCCCAGCAGAACCAGAATGGTTGTTGTTTGTAATGCTGGTCTGCCGCATGAACGACTCTCAACCTGAAAGCGGGCCGTATTAACATGGTATTAACTTGCTGAAAAGACACATATCGCCACCTAGTGTGGAGAAGGAGGACATGTTCCCATGAGTTATTCGTTTTTTTCCGCTGCTTGTAAACTGGGACAAGGACTGTAGTCAGAAAGTCGAATTTTGAGCATAGCTCAATTAAGCTCTGCATATAAACGCACTGACTGACTGTGGACAAGGTGAGGACCACACAAAGCAGCTGGACCAAATGGTGTGTGCGCCAGGCTTCTGAAGGACTGTTCAGCTCAACTGGCTGTGCCCATCCAGTACATCTTCAACAGAAGCCTCCATCTGGCGAGGGTACCGCTTCTGTGGAAGACATCATGTCTCGTGCCGGTCCTTAAAGTTAGGTGGCCGGTTAAGATGAATGACTACAGATTGGTGGCCCTCACCTACCATCTGATGAAGACCCTGGAGAGACTGATTCTTCGCCGTCTGATGCCTGGGGGTGAACCACTTCCTCCTGGATTATGGACTACCTGAATGAGTGACCGCAGTTTGTGAGGTTGCAGAACTGGGTATCCGAGACAGTCATGAGCAGCACAGGGGCCCCCCAAGGGATGGGGCTGGCACCGTCCCTCTTCACCCTATATATGTCTGACTTCCAGTACTTTTTTTTATTTTTTATTTATCCTCGAAGGGCAATAAGGAGGGCGAAGAGTGGTACATAAAATAAGAGCAAGAGAACAAAATAAATAAAAAAAAAAAGGATAAAATCTCAAAAGTGGGTGGGGAAAAATGGCATGTTATGTACAGTGGCAGGCCTGCTGCCAGTAACAGAAGAGTGAGATAAATTGTGAAAAATAATATCAAGGGCAATATGTAAAAAATGAAAAACAGCAGATAAAGTATGACAAATAAATAAAGTGAGGCGCGGATAAAAGTAAAAGTCACATTGTAGTTAAAGTGACAAGGACTCATCAACTTCTGCAGGTACAAGTCCAATCCCCGTCAGTCAACATTGATGGAGTTGACACTGAGGTGGTTGGGACTTACAGGTACCTGGGTGTCCACCTTTATAAAAAAAAAAGGATAAAGTCAAACTAGACTGTGATATGTGACGTACATTTGTGTCACACATGGTGAGACTGCGTCACTATGAGGCATGGTGAAGATGGAAAGGTCCATGAAGCAGCAGAATGAGAAGACTTGTCAAAAAAGGTGCCGTGACAGTGTATTTGCAGCGCCATCATATTGAGGGAAAGGTGATGACAATTCTAAGGGCCCACAGCCCATTAGAGTCCACACCTAGCCCTCAGTAGAATCTGTGTCTGATTAATTACACATTATATTAAGAATCATGGCAGCGCTCTGTATCCGAGGAAAAGAGGAGATTTGGCTGCAGATATCGGGCTTGTCCTACAGCTCTTTGAGCTGTAGGGCAAGTTATATATCAAAACATGGTGTTTGATCAGGATTGGTGTGCTATTACTTTTCTCTACGAAATCCAAATTTTTCACAACGTAAGTTGAGTGAATGACTCATAACTTAGAGTTAACGGCAGTTTGACATTGTTTGCAACTTTTCTCTTTCCACACTTGTCCCGGCCACAATTTACACATTAGACACAAAGCAGTGAGACGTACAGAATTTAAATGGCGAGCCTCTGCTCAGTCACATTCCTTTCTGTTCTCCATTGATTGTAATGCAAAGATCTTGTGAGAGAAGCAGAAGGGACCCCTGTTTTAAACTCTCATGTGTCTCCAGAATAAGAGAATAAGAGAAAAAAACTATCAAATTCTTCAGGAAGGTCTTATGGCATCCATTGTCCAGCGAAGAGGGAGAAAGAGTTGTAGGACGCACACACAAACACAAAGCACGCACTACTGTCTCACACACAGGCTAGCTGTGCTAACCGTGACCCAACTGTGCTAAATGTGGGTTTTACTGTACTGATTGTGCTAAATGCAGACTAACTGTGCTAAATGCGGGTTAAGTGTGCTAACCGTATACTAACAGTGCTAAATGAGAGCGGCAAGTGGGTGACAGTTTTAGGGTGGGTTAGGGACACCGGTGCGTGATCACTGATTATAATAGGATGTATACTGGTGTTAATTCTTTGTACAATAGAGTTGTTTGACAGGAAAAAGTCAATTCTAGAAAAAGAGTGGTGAACTGCGGAAAAGAAGGTACATTCCCTCATTGTAGGGTTTTTGATTGTCCAACCATCCTAAAGTCCAAATTCATCCATGTATTCATTGAGAACTTTAGCAGATTGTGATTTTTTTGTGCATGCCAAGTTATAGGACCGATCCATAGAGGGATTCAGGACTGTGTCCCCTCCAATGATTATAGTTGCGGTTACTGATATGTCAGTTAATTGAGAAAAGACTTTGTGGAAGAAGACCGGATCATCGTTATTTGGGGCATAGATTTTTACAATTGTGTATAATTGATGATTGACGCCTGAACAATAATGTGTCTGTGGTTGTAACAGGATGAAACAAAATTGGTTAAAATTTATATTTTTTTCTGAATCTTGTAGATGAGTTTCCTGAATGAGTAAGAGATCTACTTTTAATTTGGAGATATGATCCATCATTTTATTTATTTATTTTTTTTTTTGACTGCGAGCGATTGACATTTATACACCATCTGTGTATAAACGTTGGGCAGCTCGATCCAGTGCTTGTACACTTGTGCTTCTAGTCTCTTTCAGAATAATAATAATAAGAAAATGTAGAAAAAACATAGCTGCATGCAGCAACGAGGGGTCCAAGCAGTTATGGACTCCATACAGCAAGATAACGCCATGGGGAGATTCAAAAAACCCGGCCGTCAGCGGTTCATATGAAAAGACACTAGAAGCAAGAATGCCTTCTACCGAACAGCCCGCCACAACTGTGGAAATCTGCGCAGACACGCACATTGCGGTGGCCATCTTGGGAATCGCGCAATGCATTGTGGGACGTGTAGTTTCCGCCGCTCCCTTCCACAAGATGTGTTTTCAACGATCTTTATTTGCATTCATTACATTCGCTAGATACAATCGATGTGCCGTGTGCGGATGTAGCAATGATTGCCGATGTAACTCCAAGTAAATGTACATGCTTATGTCCGTAGATGTCTTGTTAAATGTTCCTAAATTGATGAAGATGTTTTATATTATGTAACTGTTATGGACGTGTTGAATGTATGTGTAAAGCTTTTGAAAATTAAACTGCCGTATGTTGTTACCAGCTTATGTAAGGATAAGAAAGCAATTGTGATCATTATATCATAAACTGTAATGTGTTATTATTAAATATATCATTAACACTGTGTTGATTATTTATATCAATCCGTTTTGATAAATGCCTATAAGCCTTTTAATGGCGTGCACATGATCTGCATTTTCAATTGGACCAATTTATATAGTATCGTAAATATATGTCAGGTATTTCTAATAAACCAAAGGGATTTAAAAAACGGTTGAGAATTCAGTGAGTAATGATGATTGTAATTGTTGATAGACCTCTGCCTCAGTTCACTAATACAGTCAGTAAATTGTTGCAGTAGCAACGAGCGCCATCTGCCGGGCCCTAATTAGAGGCTCGTGTGTTACTTGTATTCAGGGGTGCGCATGCGCACTGACGTACGGCTAAGTGTATTCTCTGGTCTTTCGCTCTGAAGCAGTTTCTTGTCCGAGCTGTTGTGTATCATTAAAGTTGAACAAAATAACATGAAACACAACTGCTGCTTACTCTCCCACTGATTGTGATTGGGACATGATGCAACGAACGTAAAGACATTAAACGTGTGGTACACGTTTCAAAGGCTGGGCGAACAGGTGACCACCGGGCTCTCTCCGAGGGGAGGGGGGGAAATTTTCAGAAACAAACGACTTACATCGCGAAAAATTAATATTTCAGCAAGACAAGTAATAGCACTAATGTGGTGAGTGAACGGCATCTGGGAATGTAATTCCCGTTGTAAAAACACATAGCGGTCGGTAGCCACGGAAATTAAGACTCCCAGAATGCATTCCGCACTGGGAAAATGGCCGCCCACCCGGTGTCCCATTCATTTCTATGGGGAGATTTTTGGCAGTTCAGTAATATCAGCACGTAAAATTACGAGCAGGCATGGCGCGAATGACGCCCTCTGGGCATCAAAGCTAATTAGAAAACAGCCGAGATGTGCGGCCTTTGAGCTCCCCCTGGTTGTACGGATGTGAAAAAAATGGGCCAGCACTGGTTTATATAAAGAGACAGTAGAAAATGTGTGGTCTTTCAGCTCTCCCTACTGGGAAATAAAAAGCAGTTTAGGTCTACATCCAAATACAATACAGTATATGAGGCAACGCCACACTTTTACTACCTGCAGCGCCCCCGAGTGGCCTAAAGACACCAAATTTTGCATGTGTACTTGGGACGGGCTCTGGAGACGTGTGGCTAAATTTCATTTCTATACGTCAAAGCGTTCCCGAGATATGACCTCACATCCCGTCTGGAACCTTTGCCACCTATTTCGATTGGCTATTGCGAACAAACAGATTGGACAATGAAAACGCCACTAAGTAACTTTTGTGCGGCTCGGTCTTAAGATAGTCTGTGCCGATTTTCGGGAGGATCAGACAAAATCTGCAATCCGTGAAAATTTTAAAGGTTTTTGACAAAATCCAATATGCCAAATCCTTGCGATTGCGTGAAAACTTTAGCCAGATCCTGAAAGGGGACATTCCACAGTATCATCAAACATGAAAATGTACTCGGAAATCCTAATACATCAAGAGAAAAGAGCAAAAGAGCAATTTTGTTAATTACAACGCCCCCTAGTGCCTGAATGACACCAAATTTGGCATGTCTCCATGGGGTGGGTGCTGGAGACGTATGGGCAAATTTTATTTCGATATGTCAAAGCGTTCGCGAGATATGACCTCACATCCCGTCTGGAACCTTCGCCGCCAATTTTGATTGGCTGTTGCAGGCAAACGGATTGGAAAATGAAAATGCCACTAAGTAACTTTTGTGCAGCTCGGTCTGAAGTTGGTCTGTGACGGTTTTCGTGAGAATCAGACAAAATTTTTAGGCGCGTGAAACTTTTTAAAAGTTTTTGACAAAATCCACTATGGTAGCCAAATTCTTAGGATTGTGTGAAAAGTTTTGCCAGATCCTGAAAGGGGATATTCCACAGTATCAGCAGGCATGAACATCTAGTGGGAAGTCCTAACACTAAGAGAAAAGAACAAAAACGCAATTTTGTTAATTTCGGCGCCCCCTAGTGGCCGAATGACACCAATTTTTTATTGCTCATTTTGGAGGTAGTCCCAACGTGTCCGACCAAGTTTGGTCTTCAAAGCGTCGCCGAGATACGCGCAAATTTCCTGTTTGGCGGCGTTGCCGCCGACAACGATTGGCTTACACCAAAACTTGGCATTAACTATCAATGGGGCACCCTATAGTACGTGTGGATGTCACAAAGTCATTTCAAATACAAACCCATCAAGAGATATGAGCAAAAAAGACGTTTTTCTAATTACAGCGCCCCCTAGAGGCCACATGACACCAAATTCATCGTGTCCACTTGGGACTGAGTCAGGACCCATATTCTCAAATGTGATGTCAATATGTCTCACCGTTGCCGAGATATGAGCTCACATCGAAAACGGCGCCTTCGCCGCCACATTTGATTGGCTGTGGTGGGTGTACACATGCGACGGCGAGGACAGCAATTAGTAACTTTTGTGCGGCTTGGTCTAAAGATAGTCTGTGCCAATTTTCGTGAGAATCGGACAAAATTTGCGATGCGTGAATCTTTTTTTAAAAAGTTTTTGACAAAATCCAAGATGGTGGAAAATCTGTCATGACGCATTTTGACGTCATAGGGTAGGCTGAAGTCAGCATCATCCAAGGATCACAAAGATATCTTTGTAAATTTCAGACGTACAGTTCAAAAGTTACGTGCACAAATGTACTTCCAACTTTGACCCATTGGTGGCGCTAGAGCGTACTTACTGGCAACATGTAACTCAGGCAAATTAAAAATCCTACTGTCCTTAATCAATGTGCAAAATTTCACAACTTTTTACCATAAGGTTCTATGGGCTGCCATAATAACACTAACAAAAACAATGGGGTTTCTGCAGCTTCGGTGCTTGGACCCCCAATAAGAAAATGTGGATAAACAATGGGGTTCCAGCAGCTTCGCTACTTGGATGCCCCATAATAACACCAACAAAAAAATGGGTTCCAGCAGATTGGACCCCAATAATAACAATAAGAAAATGTAGAAAAACAATGGGTTCCAGCAGCGAAGCTGCTTGGACCCCAATAATAACACTAACAAAAAATGGGTTCCAGCAGCTTGGACCCCCAATAATAATAATAACACTAACAAAAACAATGGGGTTCCTGCACCTTCGCTGCTTGGACCCCCAGTAATAACACTAACAAAAACAATGGGGTTCCTGCACCTTCGCTGCTTGGACCCCCAATAACACTAACAAAAACAATGGGGTTCCTGCAGCTTTGCTGCTTGGACCCCCAATAACACCAACAAAAACAATAATAACACTAACAAAAACAATGGGGTTCCTGCAGCTTCGCTGCTTGGACTCCCAATAACACTAACAAAAACAATGGGGTTCCTGCAACTTCGCTGCTTGGACCCCAATAATAACAATCACAAAAAAATGGGTTCCAGAAGCTTGGACCCCAATAATAATAACACTAACAAAAACAATGGGGTTCCTGGACCTTCGCTCCTTGGACCCCCAGTAATAACACTCACAAAAACAATGGAGTTCCTGCAGCTTCGCTGCTTGGACCCCCAATAACACTAACGAAAACAATAATAACACTAACAAAAACAATGGGGTTTATGCAGCTTCGCTGCTTGGACTCCCAATAACACTAACAAAAACAATGGGGTTCCTGCAGCTTCGCTGCTTGGACCCTCAATAATAACACTAACAAAAACAATGGAGTTCCTGCAGCTTCGCTGCTTGGACCCCCAATAACACTAACAAAAATAATGGGGTTCCTGCAGCGAAGCTGCTTGGACCCCCAATAACACTAACGAAAACAATAATAACACTAACAAAAACAATGGGGTTCCTGCAGCTTCGCTGCTTGGACTCACAATAATACTAACAAAAACAATGGGGTTGCGGCAGCTTCGCTGCTTGGACCCCCAATAACACCAACAAAAACAATGGGGTTGCGGCAGCTTCGCTGCTTGGACCCCCAATAACACCAACAAAAACAATGGGGTTGCGGCAGCTTCGCTGCTTGGACCCCCAATAACACCAACAAAAACAATGGGGTTCCTGCAGCTTCGCTGCTTGGACCCCCAATAACACTAACAAAAACAATGGGGTTCCTGCAGCTTTGCTGCTTGGACCCCCAATAATAACACTAACAAAAACAATGGGGTTCCTGCAGCTTTGCTGCTTGGACCCCAATAACACCAACAAAAACAGTGGGGTTCTTGCAGCTTCGCTGCTTGGACCCCCAATAACACTAACAAAAACAATGGGTTTCCTGCAGCTTCGCTACTTGGACCCACAAATACACAGTAACGTTAAAATACGTCAATGTTATTCTAACGTTGCATTGAATCAGTAGGAAATTAAATGTTAGCATGTCATTTGCCATTAATTGTGTACAAGTACGACACAGGGTCGCCTTTCAGTGCAGCGTGAGGTCTTTTTTTTTTCGTCAGGCAGTTTCAGTGTCGTTGTCTGTGCAGTGACGTGTCGAAGAAAACGCCAAAAAACAAGGAAACAAATCAAGGTCCTTAGAATCACCTCCCTTTGCTTTCTTCCACCTGTGCATAAACATCCAGCTCGATCCAGTGCTTGTACACTTGTGCTTCTAGTCTCTTTCATGTTTTACTAATTTGTTTATGTTGTTGTAATTTAAACATAAATAAATTAACCAAAATAATAAGTTTTGTATGTGGCCACATAAAATCAGACAAATGATTAAAGTGATTAAAAATAAAGTTAAACATCCGGTAAAGATGACAATTGATGGCTAAAATAATAATTTAAACAATTCTCCTGGGGATTAATGATTGATCCTATATAAATAGATACTTAAATATAGAAATACATATATTGGGTCATGTAATTAGTCATATAATTATATTTTGGCATAAAAAGATAAAAATAAATGAGACTTTAAGACCTTCCAGCAGTGTTCATGTGGTTTTACATGTAAACAGAGTTGTGAAATCAACGCAAAACAATCGTGATTATCGTAATATCGTGATAAATTCTCTGACAATAATTGTACTAAGGAAAACTGTAATCGTGATATCCCTACTTTACACTTCCGCCTAGTGCATTTTGTGTGGTTATCATCACTTTGCAAGAGCTGCAGTCCTCCATTTTCAGGTAAGACCATTTTAATTATTGCTATGAAACATACTATTTCTAGTCGCTGTGGAAGTTGACTGTTGTTTTGCTTTTTATTAACTTGCCAAACATATTGACTTACCTGTCCTGCAGCTGTCTGAATTAAAGCAGTAGTTTTGTCGCTTTGTGTTTAACTTTACACAACGTAATGTTTCCCGCCGTAACTAGCCCGACTTTATCCAGACTTCAAATCACAGTGGTCGCTGTAGGCCACACTCTTTTCAGTTTGCGGTGAGGAACGCCAAGTTAACTATTCAATGTCCTCATTGTTTCCTTTTTTCTTTTTCTCTCCCCCCCCCCCCCAATTTGTCTTATTTTCATCTACAGCTTGTTGCATTTACTGTACCTATATGATAGTGTACATTTGCAGAGACTTTCTGTGAGTGGTTGTTTTTCTACTGCAGTCAAGCTAGTCTCCACGATATTTTGTGCTTTGCGGATATACAGTTGTGCTCAAAAGTTTACATACCACGGCAGGGTTTTTGCTTTCTTTGCCTTTTTTCAGAGAATATGAATGATAACACAAAAACTTTTTTTTCCACTCATGCTTAGTGGTTGGGTGAAGGCAATTATTGATAATCAACTGTGTTTTTTATTTTTAAATCGTATTGACAAAAAAAAAAAACATCCAAATGACCCTGATCAAAAGTTTACATACTGCAGCTCTTAATACCGTGTATTGCCCCCTCTAACATCAATGACAGCTTGAAGTCTTTTGTGGTAGTTGTGGATGAGGCTCTTTATTTTCTCAGATGGTAAAGCTGCCCATTCATCTTGGCCAAAAGCCTCCAGTTCATGTAAATTCCTGGGCTGTCTTGCATGGACTGCGCGCTTGAGCTCTCCCCAGAGTGACTCAGTGATATTGAGGTCAGGAGACTGAGATGGCCACTCCAGAACCTTCACTTTGTTCTACTGTAGCCAATGACAGGTCGACTTGGCCTTGTATTTTGGATCGTTGTCATGTTGGAACGTCCAAGTACGTCCCATGCGCAGCTTCTGGGTTGATGAGTGCAAATTTGCCTCCAGTATTTTCTGATAATGTGCTGCACTCATCTTTGCTTCAACTTTGACCAAGTGCCCTTGTAGCTCACACATCTCCAAAACATCAGCGATCCACCTCCGTGCTTTACAGTAGGAATGGTGTTGCTTTCATCATAGCCTTGTTGACTATTCTCCAAATGTAACATGGTTGTGGCCAAAAAGTTCAATTTTGGTCTCATCCTGGCAGTTGTGGCCAAAATTTTTGTTGGTCTACCTGACCTTGGTTTGGTTTTAACAGAGCCCCTGATTTTCCATTTGTTAATCAGTGTGAATACTGCTGACTGGCAATATCAATTCCTTGGGTATCTTTTTGTATCCCTTTCCTGTTTTATACAGTTCAACTACCTTTTCCCATAGATCCGTTGACGATTCTTTTGCTTTCCCCATGACTCAGAATCCAGAGACGTCAGTGGCTGGATGAAAGATGCAAGAGTCTGTCTGGATCCCAGAAACTCACTCAGCTTTTATGAACACACTGATTACAAGCAAACAGATCACAGGTGAGGATGTTACCTTTAGTAGCCATTCAAACCCATTTGTGTCAACTTCTGTGTATGTTATCAGGCCAAAATCGCCAGGGTATGTGAACTTTTGATCAGGGTCATTTGGGTAGTTTCTTTTGTCATAATGATTTGAAAAGAGAAAACACAGTCGTTTGACAATAAATGGTTTCGCCCAACCACTAAGCCTGAGTGGAAATTTTTTTTTGTGTTATACTTTCATATTCTCTGGAAAATGGTCAAAGAATCATAGATTCTGCCAGGGTATGTAAACTTATGAGCACAACTGTACCAGCCATTATGGTAAAATTGTCATTTTGAAGTTCAACACCAAAATTGCCTGGTATTTTATGTGTGTCATGCTGAGCTGGTGCACACTTGTTTTGAAGACACAGAGTTTACATTTAATTGCCACCTGAATTTAGGCAAATCAAATCTGTTACACGCTTTTACCATAATGGCTGGTATATGCACACACTGCCAATGGTGCATCTCAGGGGCATTACAGCATGCAAAAGATATTTATCATTATTCCGTTGTGAAAGACTATACTGGTAATTTTGGATGTTTAGTTTTTCCATTAAAATGCATTGTTATTTTTTTTTTAAATATTGTTAGAGTTTAACAAGATTTTGTTTTGCTTGACAGTGTGTGTTAAGAAATACAGCTGGAATCCAGAATTTAGCCAAGGAACAACTGCAGAGGTCATAAACGGTCTATAAAATCATCATAATTGTGATTCTTTGGTTGAATGGTGAATGAATACATAAACCATTTTATTTTCTCTCATCTCCAGGATGAGTTTCACAGAATCACTATACTGCACTGTGAAATGTCAAAACTGGATGAATACACGCCCAGGTTTCTGGCACTCTTGATGTTCTGGTGGTATTCATTATTGAGTTTTGTATTTGCTAATACTTTATTTAATTGATTTATTATTTTTTCCCATCAAAACTGATGGAATATCATTACTTATTGTTATTTACTTAATCTGTAGTAATATGCACTACTGTTATTATTACATTGTGACATAGTTGCAATAGTTTGTATACACTAATCAGCAGGTTAATGTCGGGCACCTGGTAGATATGTTGGCATTAATTAATATTTGTTTCAGTTGTTTTCGGTTTTCTTCCATTTGAACATATTTACAAAGAACACTGGCCTGTGTATATGAAGTTCCTTCAACTTTTGTTAAGGTAACCTGAGACTCTTTCTGAGTGGGTGCTTCAGATCAACTTCAGTGTGCAGCACCCGTAGTGTATTCAATCTCACAGACTGGGTGCTGTTGGAATTGATTGAGTCATCCTAAGTAATTATGTTTCTTTGTTCCAGGTTGTGCCAGCAGAAGGTCCAGTGCTGACTCTATTAAAAAAGACTTTCAGTGTATCAGGGCCACTTTCCTGCTGCTTGGCTTTGGTATTGCAGCCGGTGATCAGCTTCATGGCTTTCCAGATGTCCAACTTCCTTCTGTAGGCATCCTTACACTCCCTCAGTTTGACTTTCAGTTGCCACTGTATCCTTTAACTAATCTCTATCTCCAGATCTGAAGGCCTCCTTCTTCTTGTTCAGCAGATCCTTCATCTGACTGGTGATCCAGGGCTTTGTTGTTAGGATAGAAGCAGACAGTCCTAGTAGGGATTACTGTGTCTTCACAGAAATTTATATATTTAGTGAGTCCGTCCTCGTTCCTATGAGGCTAGCAGAGCTCATCCCAGTTGGTGGTCTCAAAGCAGTCCTGCAGAACTTCACTAGCCTCCTGACTCCTGACTGAAATTTTAGGCTCCTAGCAGTCCCAGCATCGTTGTGACCCCAGAGGTTGTGCTTGATGGTTTACATGGTGCAACCCACAGATCAACTCTTGGAAGAGTGAAACGTAAGTTAAAACATGTTGAAAGAGAAAAAAAGGTCAACTCAGAAAGGTCATCTCTCTTTGTCCCAACTAGTATGTTTTGGGAAAGTCATATCTGATACCTTGAATGAATTTCTTCAAATTTTGCACAAACCGTAACCTTGACTCGAGAGGTTTACAACCCAAAAACTTTAAAGCCCTAAAGGTGCGACAGCCATGTCAGACAAGGGTGTATTTTTGAATATAATCATTACATTTCTTGTCTAAAGGTTAATGTTTAATTTACACAATGTTTTTGATGTTTCAGGGTGCAGATGGTGGTGTGTCACAGGACCTTACTGTAGCAGTTGAAAATCTGCAGCGCTAAGATGGAAACATCATGAACACTTTTGAAGTCTTCTAAAAAATGTTCTTCAAGCTGGATTGTTTAAGTACAATGTTTGATGAAGTTTGAATTCAGCATGCACTCCCTTTTATTGTTGTGGTTTTTAAATTAAAACATGTTGTGAAAGATCGAGCAAAATGGATCGATTATTAGTAGACTACCTCAAGTGAAAGTGAGAGAGGTCACAGAGTCTGGGGTGAACAGAAAATGGAGGAAGTATGACTCTGATTAATTAGTTTGGATTTTCGTGTATTGGTCCTGACGATGCATGCACATCTTTATCGAGCTATGCTCAAAATTTGTCTTTCTGAATGCAGTCCTTGTCCCAGTTTACATGCAACGGAGAAAACTGAATAAATGATGGGAACGTCGTCCTCCTCCACACTAGGTGGCGATATGTCTTTTCAGCGGGTTAATAAGGCCCTTTCCAGTTGACCTATTATGTCAAATAATAAACAACTAGAGTCATACATGAGGCAGACCGGCATTTCAAACAACTGTGCATAATGTGCGCACTATAAGATGCGTGCAGATAAAAATCTCTCAGGTGGTTCTTCTACCAGCTCTGTTTACCTTCTTCTGCGACTGGCTTTCTTGGATGTTTGTCCTGAAATCAATTTCCAATCGCATCATCTATCTTAGTTGGATAAGGAGAACTCCAGTATTAGTCATGCATTTAGATTCACTTAAGTTGTCCAGTTAGAGTCGGATTAAGGCAATAATTAGTTTTTTTCACATGCATGTAAACATACTAAGTGTTATTTGCAAAGAGGTCCTAGTTAACGACAGTATGCGACCATGTAAATTCCACCGGCTTATTGAAACTAAGCACCAAAGTTGAAAGACTAAGTGGGTGTGGCACATACAAAGTATCGACAATTTTATTAACATTTACTTAATATTTTTGTTTAAATATAACTTACTAATTCAATACAATATAATCAAATTTTAGATCTACTAAATTATATTACGTCCCACATTGCTGCCATATTTTTTTTTGAGTAAGCACTGGTCACAGTTTTTGCAGTGTGGATGAGCAAGTTGGTGTGTAAAAACTTAACTAGCGTCCACAGAGCCCTGACCTCAACCCGATAGAACACCTTTGGCATAAATTAGAGTGAAGAAATCGAGCCACCATATCATTGTGTCATTAATTATGTCATAAATGAATTACACAATGACAAATATGACTTATGACAAATTAATTAATTGTAGGCTAATGAGAACTAGAAAATGCCCTCTGGGAAATTTTGAAAGGGCCACGGGGGACTACTGCAGGGGGTACCATCTTTGTCTACATGGGAATTAGCACACTTAGCCTACATTTAGCACAGTTAACCCACATGTTGCACAGACACACTTAACTCATATTTATCACATTTACCTTACAGTTACCACAGTTAGCACAGTTAGCCTACATTAAGCACTACATTTAGCACAGTAAGCACAGTTAACCCACATTTGGCACAGCTAACTCACATTTAGCACAGTTAACCCACAAGTAGTACAGTTAGCCGACATTTAGCATGGTTAGCACAGTTATGGTTAACACAGTTAGCCTGTGTGTGACAAAGTAAAGCATTCTTACACACGCATGTTTGTGCGCACGTCACAGCACAGTTAGCAGTTAGCTTTCGCCCGCACATGTGTATTTGTGTGTGTGCGTCCTACAACTCTTCGTGTGTGTTTGTGTGTGCGTCCTACAACTCTTTGTGTGTGTGTGTGTGTGTGTGTGTGTGTGACTTTAATCACAAAGTTACCTGTGTAGTGTGTTGTTGTAGCATAAATAAATGTACTATTTATAAGTAGCACTAGGCTGAATTTAATATACAACACATATAGTAGTGTCTTTACTTAATCTCTCCATCAGTTTGGAGGTCCTTGACCTGAAAAACATTGAAGACCCCTGGACTAAAGGACATACGTAGAATCTAATAATACAAGATACAGATGATGTTATGTCACAGTTTGAGAGTATAAGAGGAATCATGGGCAGGACCTCAAGTTTTTGTGTTGTTGTTTTGTTTGTTTTATAAATGGCAGACTGGTCTGTTTAATACATCATTGTATGTTGTCAACCTCTACTTTGTCAAACTCTAATTGATCTCATATGCAATCATATTGCTCTGAATAAGGCTGTGCTACAGCATAACACTTTATTGTTGATTAATTAATTGTTGCCATGTGTGAGGCTCACACAGATGGAAACATTTACAAAAATAATACCCATTGTTGTGTTTATCATGAATTGTTTGCAGGCGAGAGTCAGAGAGGAGAAACCATTCACTAGCACGGCATGCTGACATCCTCGCTGCTGTGGAGACACGGCTCTCACTGCTCAACATGACTTTCATGAAATACGTTGACTCAAACCTATGCTGCTTCATCCCTGGAAAGGTTAGTTCAGCTGCGTGTGGCAGACAAAACTACAGCATCAAAAGTCTTTTAAACAAGTGTAAATATTAGTTTTTTGTCCGATTTGCAATACCCAGATCATATGCTGTTGTGTGTTATAAGGTGATAGATGAGATTTACCGTGTGCTGCGCTACGTTAACTCCACCCGAGCCCCCCAGCGAGCTCATGAGGTTCTGCAAGAGTTAAGGGATATTTCATCCATGGCCATGGAGTACTTTGATGAGAAGGTTGTCCCCATTCTGAAGAAGAAGCTTCCAGGGGCTGACCTGTCCGGCCGCCTCATTGGCTCTACACCAGGTAATTGATGACACGTCTCTTGTAAATTGTACAGCCTTTGGATGAAAAATGTTAACAGTCAAATCATCACTAAATGCTTGTTTTAAGTATGAAATGTGCAAAAGTGCAGTCTTGGCAATGAATTGACATTTGTTCGTATATAAATAACATGGATGCATTCAGTATCTTTTACAGTTTTATTGAAGGAAGAGAGATGAGGAGAGACTCTGAGCCTGCTGTATCTTAGAAATACGTATAGGTTCATCTTAACCAAGAAAGTGCACGGTTTAACAGTGCCATATAAGGACTTTTCACTTGAAATGGTCACTAGGCTTTAAGTCAAATCACCCTATCTACTTAAATGAAGGAGAATATAAACGATATGAGATTATATAGGTAATTAGTAAATTATAAATTAGTAAATTATTTTTGCTAAAATAATTATTTTCATGTGCAGACATAAGCATTAACTGAACTAAGATTAATACAATGTCTAGTAGCAAGTTACTTCTATTTTGCAGTGATGTTTGCAGTAAATGGGAAAAATATTTTCTAATAAAATTTCAGCAGGTTTTTGCAACTTTTTTTGCGGCTGCCTCTAAATACTACAATCTTAGGGGCCTGTGGCTCAGTAGGTAGAGCGAATGGAAAGGTTAACGGTTCGATCCCTGGAGTGTGCCATATGCCGAAGTTCTCTTGAGCAAGACACTGGACCCGCAGTTCCTCCCAGTGCAACTGGCACTGGTGTGTGAATGTGTGTGTGCTTGTGTGAGTGAATGGGTGGGTGTGTCTCTGACTGTAAAAGCGCTCTGAGTACCTTTGAGTAGGTAGAAAAGCGCTATATAAAAGCAAGACCATTTACCATTTATGTTTGAAAAAAAGCTGAGACTGTGCATAAAATCAAAATGTAATGCAGTGATTTACAAATAATTTAATCCTGTATTTAACAGAAAATAGTATAAGGACAGCAAAACAAATGATAAAAACAACCATGAAATGTTATTTTAAAAATACCAAAAAATTAAAAGATTTATTTCCATCCAGTGTTATTTCCGTCCAGTGTTGCATTAATTTTTCACCAAGAAAATGGTGATGATGGGAGTCTGACCACTGCTCAAAGCCTTCCATCACATCCCAACCTCATTGGGGTTAAGATCTGGACATTCTGCCAACTGCAGCAATCCCAGATCACAGCACTGCCCTGGCAGGCTCGTACAGTAGACACTAGACATGATGAGTGCATCACTTCATCCGTCTCTCTTCTTAACCTGATGCACCATCAATCTGAAATAGGGTGAATCTGGACTCATCAGACCACATGACTTTCTTCCATTGCTCCAGAGTCCAATCTTTATGTTCCCTAGCAAATTGAAGTCTTTTTTTTCCCCAGTTATCCTCACTAATTTTGTTAAAGTTTTGTTAAAGCTACACAGCTATTCACTCCCAACCTCTTGAGTTCCCTTTGCATTTTAGTGTGGAAAGTCTTTATTATCATTTCTTTTATATGCTACTCTGTCCAGCTATATAACAGCTCACTTTTTTACAACAACTAAACTACTATGACAAAGCAATTTCCCATGTGACTCATTCAAGTCTGTCTAAGTCTAAAAACCTAGCCCTGAGTTCTACTGTTGTATTTCTTCGCGTTGAATTCACCAAACTTTTAAGTGATCGCCAGGATCAGGATTTCTTTCCGACCACATTTCTTGCTCAAAGACGGTGGTTCCCCACTATCCTTCCATTTTTTTTTTTTTTGTTTTAACAATTTTGAGTTGAACAGGTCTTAAGCCAATTTTAGTAGTTTATGCTTCAGTCTCCTTAGATGTTTTGGTGCATACCAATGATTTGATCTTTCTCAAACAGACGACCACCAGATGTGTCTTTCAGCATGAGAAGCTACTCATTGCATTAGTTGGGGTTAAATAACTTGATGCCAGCTGAAAGATAATCGCCCATGCAGTAATTATAATAGGAGGGTTGTATCTATTTGCTTAGATAATCCAGATGGCAACTTTTTTTGGCCATGTAGTGTATGTAGCCTATATAAATCTGCACCATCAACACAGCGTGTTGTAAGATGTCAATATAACCAGGTTAAAAATCTGTGATGTCTTAATGTATTGCAGCTAAGAGTCTAGTAAATTTGAAAAGGAAATTCCCTAGCAAATTGTTGATTTAAAGTCTCCTTCTCTCTGTTACCATGTTTGCTGAAGTTGTAAATTGACTCCTGTTGAGAGGGTGTGGGCCGTCCCCCTGCTAGGTTAGCAGGTGTTTTTCAGATGAGTGTGCATTGCTGTCGTACTTTTGTTGAATTGCAGGACTGACTTAAATAATATGCATGTCACGGTCTTTCTTTTCATTGAAGTACCCGATGAATTGCTGCTAGTTTGCTGTAATGACCTACTAAGATCTGTCTTCTTGGAGGCGTTTGTGTTGTTGATGTCATCGATGACTAGTTGTCATTACACTTAAAGCATCATGGTACAGGACAAAAGTCAACCACTAGTGCATATTTGGAGAAGCATATATCACATGCTGTTATAGTAACTCAATGCATTGATAAAAATAAAATAAAAAAGTGTTCATTTATCAATGACAAAGGGTTAGTATTTGTCATTGATTTGGGGGACTTTATTTTTTTCACAAGGCAACAAATTAATTGAAAAAAATCTGAAGTGTTGATCTAGAAGAGCAGCATTATAAGTGACCGCTGAATGTCTGTCTCATTCCTTCAGTGGCAGGTCCATCTACCTCCTTGACTACCATGTCCCTGCTAGCCAAGAACACGCCTTCGCGTTCTGAGATGACCAAGGTGCAGCAGCAGGTCAAGGTGAATGGGGCGTCAATGACAGTACTGCGGAGGGAGATGCAAGAAATCCGTGTCAAGCAATTAGAGCAGCAGAAACAGCTACAAGACCAGGAACAGAAGCTGCTGGAACAGACACAGGTGATTGGTGAACAGAATGCCCGCCTTGCTGAGCTGGAACACAAACTCCGCGAACTGATGGACAGTAGTTCTGCTGCTATGGGAGGACCTAGGCCCACCCCAGCTGCCCCCTCTACATCTGGTAGTTCTGCTGTGTCTTCCACCATGGCTAGTACATCTGCAACTGTGTTGGCAAATGGAAGTGTGGCTACAGCCTCACCAAGAGAGGCAGAAGGTGAGGGAGGGTTATCACTCAAACGCACAAGAAAGAGCTCAGACCTTCCACGTCAGTCTAAACGTCTTCGCAGCAAGAAATGAGAGACTTTGTCATATACTAAAGTTGTCTTTTTGGTTTTAAGGTGTGACATGCGATACGGCAACCTCCCTAGGTAACTTATACATATAATAAAATTTTCAATGTTTTAACACATCATCAGTCATCGAAGACTTAGCAGGATAGGGCCAACATTTTGTTTCTTACAGTTAAACTATTCCAAAGGTCTGTTAAAGCCTGGAGTTACATTGTATTTTTCGGCTTATCAACAAATTCCATGAAAGCACACAAAACCAGTGTAAGTTGAAATTTATGTTATTTTGTTTTCCAGATTTGATAATTTCCCAAAGCACTTTAATATTCTAGTTTCTATCAAACAATTTTGTGTATCTGTTGGAGACATTTGGCGCTGTGGTAAGGTGATTTTTGGTACACTATCCATTTCCACATACATATATTTCAGAAAATATGTAGCCAAATGGAACCAAAAAAAGGTGTATGCAGAAGTCTAAGCTTATATGATGCCTACCCCTTTTCATCGTTTATATCATCTCACCAAGACAAAAACATCAGAAAGACATAAAAATTAACAAATAATCACCAGTATACCAGGGAAAAAAGGAAAAGAAAAAGTTGACACTGCAATCAGTACACCTAATGTGGACAAAGTACTACAAGGATCAAATACATGATTCCTAAAATCAAAAACCAAAAATATACCAAATAACAATAACATCCCAATGTCAGAAAGTGCAACAGTGCGACCAAGTGACATGTTGTTGCTCTGTCTTGCAAAGGAGTAAGGTGACTTTGATCAGTTCATGGTTTGTTGGCCATGCACATGGGATTTGTTGACTTGAAGAAAAATATAGCATTTCCTGTTATATTTATTGAAAGTTACATTATAATGATGGTACACATGAATATACTGTTCTGTTAGACTCATTAGAAATTTAGAAAATCATTCAAACTAGCTAATCGTAGTCGCATTGTACATGTGACAAGTTTATGTTCCTAAAATAAAACTGACCAAAATAATTTACTCCAGATACATATGCAGCTAAACAAAATCTTAGTACTAACTTGAATCAGATTCTCATATGGGTCTACATACATAACCATTATTTTGTTTACACTAGCTTCTCCATAAGTTTGGCAAGTGCAATATAAATAATAATCATGTAGTCATTTTTTTTTGTAGTAGCTTGCATGTTCTCTCATAAATTGCTGGGTTAGTGCTAAGTCATCACAAAAAGGACAGATGGGTGTTCAGGTAGCATTAGTCAGAGCGTCACCTGGCGACTCTTACCTTCACTGCCTATTGAAGGGCATAAACTGGAGGTTAACATTTGTAAATGGTTTTCTTTTCCACTGTGCCTCAGAAACCCCTGACAGATGGTAGTATCATAGTCCTCTGATCCTTTAAAATGCAACAGTGACAACAGAACTTGACGGTCTGCTGTGTTTGTGAAAAGACTACTTTTAGCCCTGGTGTGCCTGAAAGTACCTGATGTATGTGCTTCACATTTATGTAATGTTAATATATGTATTGTGTAAAGAAGGAAAAAAAGAAGGAAGGGGGGGGGGGGGGGGGCTCCTTGAGGATCATACCAGTATTTTTCATAATTAACATACTTATTATACTCACTACAAGCTACAACTCAATAATGATGAACATTTTAGAAAGTACACTATACCGTATGTTACTGTTTTTTTTTCCTATTTCTGGACAGCCATGGATTTCAGTTTAATTGATGATTTAATTTTCATAAATACTTACCATGTGTCTTCCTTCTGCTAAAATTGGACAATAAAATAAAAGAAATGGAGTCAGCACTTGCACAGTCATGTTTAACATTACCTACAATTTCTAGTTGAAATCCCTCTTAATGAGGCTGACAAAGTATTCTTTTTCCACTAACCTTTTCCCAAGCTTCCAGCCTGCTGTTTCATTTATGTAAATAGTTAAGACTGAGTAGATTTGGAAAGGTCTGCGACCAGTTCGAACCTAAGGTCAGTTGCTATCTTTTATCAACTCTTTCACAGACATTTTATAGTGCTTTCAGGTGCATTCCGTTGGTCCAATTTCCAAGGCCAAGAATCCACTTGATGTCCAGAGACACTGGAGATTTAACACACTGTGAGTAAAGTCATCATATGATCTTTCCTCAAGTCTTTGATTGCTGCAGTACATACTGTACTGGCTACACTCACACTAAATAAGTATAGTAAAATGTGGCAGAATCTATGGTTCTGAAAAGTAATAGTGTAAATTATTTGAAATAAAAAACAATTTGCACATGAAATTATAACAAAAATTATATGGAATTACACATTTCTTACTTTCTTTCAAATGCCATGCAAATTGCTTTTAGATTAGAAAAATGTATATTTTTTATACATTCTCTCGCTTGAAGTGGCGTCACTGTTGTCACACCAGCTTACTTTGAAATTGCATCTAATTTAAGAGAGGTACCAGAACGCATGGCTGGTTTACAGCAGTGCTCAACAGAATGGCTGCAAGTGAGTGTTTAGTTACTCCATGTGTTGTTTTAAGAGTCATGCACCAGCTACCTTCTCCTCTCTTGCCACATACTTTCCTTGTGAATACTAGATTAGCTGTGGGCCCATATTTTGACTGCACTGTTGTTTTATTTCTATTTGAAGCATTTCTGTGGAAAGTTAGGTAAAGAGGTTTTTAAAGGCAGTTCACAAGTAGTTGTGCACTAGTGTGTATTATAATATCTGGGCAGCAAAAACAAGATGATGTTATTTAGTGGCTTAATTTGAGACTGAGTCTCAGTTTAGAAAATTGTACTGTAATCTTCATGTATTCAAAGTGTAGATTGTTAATTATTCAATGTCTGTATACCAAGAAAATTCAAGTTGGCCTTTTTCTGGCCAACTGTACAGTCTGTTGCACACAATGCTCTTACAAATGTACAAATCAAATATATTAAATCTCACTACATGTATTCACAAATCTCTGTATGTTTACACCCATTATGCTTTATTTTACTTGAAATACACTACCGGTCAAAAGTTTTAGAACACCCTAATTTTTCCAGTTATTTATTGCAATTCAAGCAATGCAAGCCCAATGAATAGCTTGAAATAGTACAAAGGTAAGTACTGAACAGCCGAGGTAAAAAAAAAAAAAAAAAAGGTTTGATTACCCAAAACTGAAAAATAATGTGCATTTCAGAATTATACATATAATACATATATTTTTTCAGGGAGCATGAAGTGGGTCAACAATTTAAAGCTGTTCTGCAGCAATAAAGGTTGAATCAGCCTTGAAAGCTGGTGCTACTAATTCCTACAGGTGTCCAACTTTTCTGGATTACTTACAACCCCCTCTGTCTGCATAAAAGCAGTGTTGCAACACACTGTAATACCAGACCCTCATGAGCATCAGGTGAACAGTATTGTACTGCAGAGAGTAGTGTGTTGCTAGAAAAATGGTGAAAAAAAGGCAATTAACAATGGAAGAGAGACAGACCATCATAACACTTAAAATGTAGGTCTTTCCTACAGGGAAATTGCAAAGAAAGTCAAGGTGTCAGTGAATACAGTTTTCTTCACCATCAAAAGGCACTCAGAAACTGGGGGAAACTCTGACAGGAAGCGGTCTGGCAGACCCAAAGCTACAACTAATTCAGAGGGAAGTTTCTGAGAGTTAACGGCTTGCGTGATAGGTGGCTCACAGGACAACAGCTTCAAGCACAGCTTAATAGTAGTCATAATAAGCAAGTCTCAGATGTGAAAACAACAAACTGTGAAAACAAGACTTGCAGGTTTGACAGGACGAGTTGCAGCACGAAAACCATTGCTAAGATGTCAGAATAAGACAGAGGCTCTCCTGGGTCACGAAACACCGCCATTGGACTAGAAGACTGGAAAAGGGTATCATGGACTGATGAATCAAAATTTCAAATATTCGGTTCATCATGCAGGATCTTTGTATGCCGTCGAGTAGGCCAGAGGATGGTTCCACAGTGTGTGACATCAACTGTCAAACATGGAGGAGGAAGTGTGATGGTATGGGGCCGTTGTGCTGGATCCAGGATCGGTGACTTGTACAGATTGATCGGCATCCTGAACCATATAGTCCCGAAAGAGCAGAGGGTGCATGGGACATCACTGATTGCTGTCATAATGTCGTGAAAAGATTTTTCATCCATTATTACAAAGGATAAGATGTTACAATCCCTTGTGCCACGGTCCGAGGCAAAACACATTTAGAATCCCAGTCCAACTGAAAAACCGACCAGCCAAAGTAATAGAGGGAACAATGTCAAGATATTTCAATGAAACTGATGAGAAATCCACTCGTTTCAACAGACTGGAGAAACGAACTGACAGTATGCACACTATCCTGTCTCGGCACACTGAGGAGATAAGAAATATCTGCACCGAAGCGGTTAATCTTCAGGAGCATGTTGCCAGTGTGGAAAAGTCAACAGCTTTATGTCTGAAGAATCTACAAACTCACTAAAGCAAACTGATTGAAATGGAGGACAGGGCACACAGGGATAACCTGCTCATATTCAGCCTTAAAGAGGGAGCCGAAGGCACCAATGCTCGTACTTATCTAATAGAGAAGATTGCTGAATGGTTCCCTGTCCTCGGACCCACTGATGAGGTGCCACCAGCTTGGACATCTATCCAAGCCAGGTCCTGGCAGGGTATAACGTCCGCGCCTGCTGATTATTATTATAGTGCCTCTGTTACACAGATAGAGACTGCTTACTCAACAAAGCAAGGAAAACTGAGCCATGTTGTGCACCTATTCTATGCTATTAGTTTATTAAATATAAATAGTTAAAGTCTAGGTCCAGGTCCATAATCCCATAATCCCACCAAGATCGATTCTTTTTTTTCTGTATTTATGTATCTGTTGAACTCCAACTTAAATCAGTGTGAACAACATTAATATTATGTAATGGAATTCACGGGGCTTTAATTCATCCCAGAAGCGTTCAAGTACTCTGGAGTTCCTCTATAGGTAGAATATCCACTTTGCATTCATAAAGGAGTCCCACTTTCTTGACATGGGTGTTCATAGATTTTTTTATCCACTAGCCTCCATATTAATAGATCTCCTAGAGTAGCAGCTCTTGATGGGGGGTAATTTCAGTGCTGCTTGGCTCCATGACCTTGATAGAACAGGAGCAGCAGAAAGCAAAGATCAATGACTGGCATCTGTTGCACTAAAGAAATGGTCTACTGATCATGTTGTGATTGATATCTAGTGTGTGATGAATCCTTCGTCCAGAGAATTTTCCTTTTTTTTTTTTTTTTTGCTCAACATAAGACTTTTTCAAGAATTAATTATATTATTTTAGGCACTTTTTTTAAATTACGAGCTTTAAAAAAAAAAAAAAAAAAAAAAAAAAAAAAAAACGGGGAACGTGTATGTATGTATATATCTTGCTGCCAAGAACCTCCTACAGAATGGTAAGTGCCCCAACAAATATATGCTCAAGCGTACATTGCACCCACAAGGTGTCTGCTACATTGCCTGTACTTATAACAGTTAAAAAATAAATAAAAGCAAATCGGGTGGTGGGACACCAGCTGACATTACCCCTGCAGAGGACAGAGCCCTAGAATTGAACACAGACAGGCCTGTGGTGGACGGGATCCTTGGGGGGACAGACTCAAATATAAGTCCCTCCCAAGAATATGCCACGCTGTTTATACAAGATACATTCTTCCATCTTTAGATGGAACATATACAACCATGTATATTGAATTCATTTGGAGTATCTGACTTTAAGGGTGCATTATTAAAATGTTGCTTTGTCCTGCAATGTTTGTTCATTTAATCGTCATCAATCCGTTTGCAAGCTAGCTCGCCAGCTATGGCTTGCCTGCTAGCTTGCTACCTATGACTGGCCTGCTATGACGAGTGTATCGTCGACAATACGTTCGGACAGTTTTTTCAAAAGATTAATTAATTTCTGAACCATTTGTGATAGAGATGAACCGTAAACTGCATTTGAATCGCGTGATTTTCCACTTTCCGAGGGTCCTTTATTATTGTTGATATAAGATAAATGTTGACAAAATGCATTTGTTTGCTGTTAGTTGCTGATGTATTCTGGGTGTATACTAGACCTTTAGTTGTAAATTCCGTCTATATTGTCATGGTAAATGAGTTGTAACTCACAGAAGAAAAAGTATATTTGCACAAAACTTCACATGTAGCTTAAAAACACCTTAGTACAGCTTTTCCAAATGAAAAAAATCGAAAATTCCATGGTTGACTGGGGAGATATTCAACATAACACTTTTTTTTTTTTTTTTTTCACTCCAGGTAAACCTCTTCTTTGCTCCTGTTAAACCTCTTCTTTCCTTTCAGGGTACAGTGCAACTCCAAGCAAGCCACTCCAACATTTCAAGTTCACCTGTATTACAGACTTTACAGTAAGCACACGGCCATAGTCTTCTCTCTCTGTGTGCCCCTGCTAATATTTACATGTAAGAATTAATAAAAAAAATATGAACAGATTTAAAATATAAAAACAAGAGGTGTATCTCATGTAGCCAGTGGAGTACTATGATCCAACACTGATTTTGAGTTAATTGATCACATGACCTGGAAGCTATTGAGCTAAAAAAGAATATGAACAGATTTAAAATGCAAAAACAAGGAGTGTATCTCATACATCTTATTTTTTTATATGTAAATATTAGCATTTTAGCTTAATAGCTTCCAGGTTATGTGATCAATTGACTCAAAATCAGTGTGGGGTCATAGTACTCCACTGGGTGCATGAGATACACCTCTTGTTTTTATATTTTAAATCTCTAAATATTTCTTTTTTTTAAATACATTTTTATATGTAAATATTAGCATTTTAGCACACTTAGTTAGTTTACGGTTAGCAGAGTTAGCCTACATTTAGCACAGTTAGCCTACATTTAGTTCAGTCAACCCACAAGTCGCACACTTGACCCACATGTAGCACAGTTAGCACACTTAACCCACATTTATCACAGTTAGCTTACAGTTAGCACAGTTAGCCTGTGTGTGAGAGAGTAATGCGCACTTTCACACGCATGTTTGTACATCCTACTACTCTACTTGTGTGTATTTGTAACTGTAATAACATAAAGGTACCTGTGTTTGTTTGTGCATGTGTGTGGCACGCTTGCGCACGCCTGTATGTGTTTCTATAATTACAAAGTTACCTGTGCGGGTGGAGAGGTGTGTGTGTTGTTGTAACATAAATGTATGGGACGCAGGGATCAGCTGTATAAACAGCAGAGACAGCTGATTAATGAATTGGTCTCAGCTGTGGCCCAGAGCTGCGGCTCAGGGGTTGCCATGGAAACTCACAGTGGTCTTCAATGACGACGGAAGTGTGCGGAGCCGGGACACAGAAAAGAGCTAGATTTCCCCCCTTTCCGCTGGTCTCACATTTGGGCTTACTGTGACAAAACCAAGCAGACCATGGGCATCGTAAGATCTTCCTGAAGACTTTGATATGTTTTTTGTCCTTGTAAATATTTTGGACACACTCGCGAGTTAAAGACAATGGTCTGTCTCCTTTTCTCAGAAAATATTTGCATTGGAGTGCATGGAGAGCAGACAGGTACTTTACTGCGAACAGAGGCTCGCAGTTAAATTGTGTATGTCTCACTGCTTTGCCGAGCACATTGTGAGAGACACAACAAGTTTGTCTACAACTGTGCAAACAATCGTGTCTATTGTGTAAATTGTGGCCGGGACTTGGTGGAAAGAGAAAAATTTCAGGCGATTTCACACACGTTCTCTCACTCAAGTACCAACATTCCGCACGCTCTAAAACGAGTTTTTTCGAAAAAGATCATGGTCATTGAACAGTGATTGATCAACAACTATAAGACCTATCAAAACGAGATGATAATACACCAATACACAAGGCGTGTGTCTACATTTTAAAGTTTAAATGACGTCTGTAGGTGAAAGTATGCCTGAGCAGCAGACCTTGGAAAAAAAAAAATTTCGGCCATGTTTTTTTCCAGCAGCTTCACTGCTTGGATCCCCAATTATAGCTGCAAGCAGCAATGAGGGGTCCAAGCAGTTATGGACTCCATACAGCAAGATAATGTCATGGGGAGATGCAAAAAACCAGGCCGTCAATGCTTCATTTGAAAAGAATATGGAGAACCAAAATGTGCGGACTTTGAGCTCCCCCTAGTGGGAGAGGTGTCAAAAAGAGAGTCAGTAGCGGTTAATATGAAAAAACAATAGAAAATGTGGCAACTGGCATTACTGGCAACATGTAACTTAGTCAAATTAAATATAGGACTGTCCTTAAGCTATGTGCAAAATTTCACAACTTTTTACCATACGGTTCGATGGGTTGCCATAGACTCCAATGGGGAAGAAAGCGGAATAATAATAATAATAATAATAATAATAATAATAATAATAATAATAATAAATATAGCTGCATGCAGCAATGAGGGGTCCAAGCAGTTATTGACTCCATACAGCAAGATGACGCCATGGGGAGATGCAAAAAACCCGGCCGTCAGCAGTTCATATGAACAGAAATTAGAAAACAGCCGAGATGTGCGGCCTTTGAGCTCCCCCTGTGGGAGAGATATGAAAAATTGGGCCAGCAGTGGTTCATATGAAGAGACAATAGCAAATGTGTGGTCTTTGAGCTCCCCCTAGTGGGAAATGAAATGCAGTTCAGGTCTATATCCAAATACACCAAGTGACATGAGGGAACGTGACATTTTTGCTACCTGCAGCAGCTCCGAGTGGCCTAAGGACACCAAATTTGGCATGTCTCCTTGGGGCAGGGTCTGGAGACGGATTATTAAATTTTATTTCGATATGTCTAAACGTTCCCGAGATATGACCTGATATCCCGCCGGGCCGATATGTGTGGCTTTTGAGTTCCCCCTGGTCGGACAGATGTGAAAAAAATGGGCCAGCAGTGGTTCATATGAAGAGAAAGTAGAAAATGTGTGGTCTTTCAGCTCCTCCTAGTGGGAAATGAAAAGCAGTTCAGGTCTACATCCAAATACACCAAGTGACATGAGGGAACGTGACATTTTTGCTACCTGCAGCAGCTCCGAGTGGCCTAAGGACACCAAATTTGGCATGTCTCCTTGAGGTGGGTGCTGGAGGCATATGGGCAAATTTTATTTCGATATGTCAAAGCGTTCCCGAGATATGACCTCACATCCCGTCTGGAACCTTCACCGCCAATTTTGATTGGCTGTTGCGGGCAAATGGATTGGACAATGAAAATGCCACTAAGTAACTTTTGTGCAGCTTGATCTGAAGATGGTCTGTGACGGTTTTCGTGAGAATCAGTGCCGACAACGATTGGCTAACACCAAAACTTGGCATTAACTATCAATGGGGCACGCTATAGTACGTGTGGATGTCACAAAGTCATTTCAAATACAAACTCATCAAGAGATATGAGCAAAAAATACGTTTTTCTAATTACAGCGCCCCCTAGAGGCCAAACGACACCAAATTCATCGTGTCCACTTGGGACCGAGTCAGGACCCTGTCCAATGTGATGACAATATGTCTCACTGTTGCCGAGATATGAGTTCACATCGAAAACAGCGCCTACGCTGCCACATTTGATTGGCTGTGGTGGGCGTACAAATGTGATGGCGAGGACGGCAATTAGTAACTTTTGTGCGGCTTGGTCTAAAGATAGTCTGTGCCGATTTTCGTGAGAATCTGACACAATTTGCGATGCGTGAAACTTTTTAAAGGTTTTTTGACAAAATCCAAGATGGCGGAAAATCTATGATGACGCATTTTGACGTCATAGGGTAGGCTGAACTCAGCATCATCCAAGGATCACAAAGATACCTTGTAAATTTCAGGCGGACGGTTCAAAAGTTACGTACGCAAATGTACTTCTAACTTTGACCCATTGGTGGCGCTAGAGCATACTTACTGGCAACATGTAACTCAGGCAAATTAAAGATCCTCCTGTCCTAAATCAATGTGCAAAATTTCACAACTTTTTACCATACGGTTCTATGGGCTGCCATAGACTCCAATGGCAGAAGACAGAAGAATAATAATAAAAACTAACGAGGCAATTCTGCTTGTGCCGACTAATTCCGAAGTCGACGTCATATCGCAACCATCTGAGGTGGTCATAATGCTGTGGCAGGTTGTCTGAGATCCAGCATTGTGTCGGTAGACAGACCAGAACCACAGGTGGGCCACGAGTGTCGCATCAATAACGGTCCCCGTTCCATTGTACTGCTGTAATGGCCTGAGTGGTCATAATGTTTTGGCAAGCTTATTTGAATGTGCGGTCAGTGTTGGGTGCACGTTCGGATGTGCGGAAGGAGCACGTGGTCATACGCTACAGTGGGGTGTTTGTGGAGTGAAATATGGCCTCCTGGGTGACTCAGCAGTGAGTAGACATATTGAGTACATACACAGCTGTTGTGTTACTGAAAGCCTCCCTCCTTAAGTAATGCTGCAAATCTCAGATCTGCCGTTTTTCATCATAATGGATGTATAAGGTGTTCCTAATAATTTGGCCACCTGAGTGACTCAGCAGTGAGAAGCCATATTGAGCAGGTACACACCTGCTGTTAATTAGACCCTCCTCCCTATATAATGCTGTCACTATGAGGACTTCTGTAATGGCCTGAGTGGTCATAATGTTTTGGCATTGTCTGAGACCCAGCATTGTGTTGGTAGACAGACCAGAATTGCAGCCGGGCCACTAGTGTCACGTTAATAACATTCCCCACCCCACTGTACTGCTGTAATTGCTTGAGTGGTCATTATGTTTTGGCAGACATATTTGAATGTGGGGTCAGGGTAGGCTGCGCAGTTGGGTGTGTGGAAGGAGCAGGTGGTCATTTGCTACAGTAGAGTGTCTGTGGAGTGAGATTTGGCCTCCTTCTTCTTCTCTGTCCATGTCTAAGGTGGTCACAATGATTTGGTGGTGTGAGTGACTTAGTGTTCCATTATGATGGCCAGCAGGTACACAGCTGTTGTGTTAATGAAATCCCCCCTCCTTAGGTACTGCAGCAAACATCATGAGCAGGTACACACCTGCTGTTAATTAGACTCTCCTTCCTATATAATGCTGTCACTTTGAGATCCTCCCTCCTCCTCCATTGCTGTGAGCTCCTCCGTGTGTGTGAGTTTTGTAACCATGGTTACGGCCCCTGCCCTGCTCTCTCATAGCTTACATAAGAACTTTAGTTCTTATGTAAGTGGGGGGTAGCTATCTCTGTACCATAGGAATTGGCCTCCGAACAAATGTTGATAACTCCCGAACGATAGGTTGTACAAGGAACATGAATGTTGGTTCCACGCACGTACGGCGAAAACTGTGGCCGCTGTGACGAGGGAGAGAAGACCTTGCGTTGCCGTTTTTCACAGAAAATCTGATCTCTTTTTAACATGGAAGCGGATGGGCGGAATGTTGGTCGCACACTTTGCTCGGAAGAGCCTAGAGTCCAAACCGTAGGACTTACATAAATCAGATATGCACCATTGGAAAGCCAACAAAAATTCCTACATTTTTATGTAATTTTTATTTCTATAACTCCAAATTTGTGGCCAGACAACTTTGAACAACTTTTTTTCGGTTAAAGCAGAAAAATCCTCTCGCTAGAGTGCGATTAGAGTGCGGCCATTGGGTCCCATGTTAAATGACATCACTGGTGGAGTTCAGTAGTAGAGTAAAAGAACTCAGTTACTTTATTAATGCTGGAATCCAGAACTAGAGTAAAAGTACTCAGTTACTTTATTTATGGTGTGGTTCAGTAGTAGAGTGAAAGGACTCAGTTACTTTATTTATAGTGGCGTCCAGAAGTCGAGTAAAAGTACTCAGTTACTTTATAACGGGTGGAGTCTAGTACTAGACTAAAAGTATTCAGTTACTTTATAACGGGTGAAGTCTAGTACTAGAGTAAAAGTATTCAGTTACTTTATTATTGGTGGAGTCCAGTACTAGAGTAAAATTACTCAGTTACTTTATTAACGGTGGACTACTGTACTAGAGTGAAAGTACTCAGTTACTTTATCAATGGTGAAGTTCAGTAGTCGAGTAAAAGTACTCAGTTACTTTATTAATGTGGAATCTAGTACAAGAGTAAAAGTACTCAGTTACTTTTTTACGGGTGGAGTCTAGTACTAGGGTAAAAGTATTCAGTTACTTCATTAATGGAGGAGACCGGTGGTTGAGTAAAAGTACTCAGTTACTTTATCACGGGTGGAGTCTATTACTAGAGTAAAAGTATTCAGTTACTTTATTAACAGTGGAATCCAGTACAAGAGTAAAAGACAGAAAAAAGACAGAAACTGTGGATGGGTTGTTTTGTTTCCCCAATGTACAAGTCTATACATTCCTCACTACACTGAACAGCATACACTAGATTAGTCTGATTTTGTCTAGGTGTTTTGTCTTTGGGGTGAACCAAACGCATGGCCCAACACAGGAGAGCCAGCTCATCAGGGAACAACTCCGCAGTCCACCTCCACCTGAAGGACAAAGGACACTACTTTGAAGATACCAACCTCAAAGTCCTGGCCAGAGAGGACAGGTGGTTTGAGAGAGGAGTAAAGGAAGCCATCTATGTCAAAGTGGAAAAACCTTGTCTAAACAGAGGAGGTGGACTGAGATTTAATTTACCATCTATTTATAATTCAGTCTTGACTTTTGTCCCCAAGAAGTTTCAACACCATTCACACCTTGAGCCTCCAGGCTCCCACTGACAATAGCCTTGTTAGAGCTCTATTCATAGAGTAAATAGCCTAGGCACACAGTTCCCCCCATTCAAGGACAGGTAAGTACCAGTCATTATGGAAATTAGTGACCCCAGTTTTTGCCCAAGCAAGTTTCGGGTGGGTGATACCCACGGAGTTTTTCCTATTTAAACATCAATTTCCCACTAGTTTTTATCAGAACTGAAGAAGCTACTCGGATGAGTGGCGAAATGTCTTCAAGAAATTCTACAAGTCCAGCTGACCTTATTCAACGCTTTTTTGAATGAGGGATGGTGTACATGAGAATCGGAAACGTCCACTTGGAGCTACTGCATTTCTGCTCATGCGGATGACATGGGTGTTCCATAAATGTGCAACTCGCTGCAGTTCTTCCTATGTAGAAAGAAAAAATATCATGGACAACATTGTTACTTATAGGCATAGGATTTTTGACAGCTGCACTCTAAGGCCTGCTGGCTGCAACATTGTGTAATCTTGGTGAAAACAAACAATTGCCGAAATGAGCTATTACTGGCTCAGCCAGACTTGAGGACTACAAGTATCCAACCGTAGATGCTGCTGTCTATATATTTATAACTGTTTACATATCCTATTTATAACCTGGTTACATATGTATAACTATTCTACTTCCTACTGACTACAAGCATCTTATCTGACACACTGTCTTGTACTTGACCACTTAATCACTTTTATTCAACACTTTATTTAGTCAAACGACACTTTTTGTTATGTTTATGTTTTTTTAATGGCACTGAAATTTTGTTGTAGCAATACAATGACAAACAAACTTCCTTGAATAAATTTTTTGATGGCCTCTTATGCATGCATGTGCTCTCTCGCTCTCTCTCTCTCACACCTGAGATGGACATGTGTGGCACCCTGGACAATAGACATTATTTTTTTGATTATCCTTGTTGCTTGTTTGCTTGTAGACCCACCTGATTCCAGACAGACTAGCCCAGTTGCTACCTTTCGCCTATAGATGGCAGTAGCAACCTACGTACACCGAAAGGTTTTAGTTTGTCATAGGAGTCAACACGTTATAACGTGATAAATATATCGTTATAACAATAAACTTTTCATGTAATTACGTGATACTGAGCCTATTTTTTTTTCTGTTTTTTTTTTTTTTTTTTTTTTGTTTTTTTTTTTTGTAGCGTGGCAGTATTATGCTTCCGCATTGGCAACTAGCTGTGACATTTCCGGTGGCATCCCCAGATGCCATGGCCGATGCCACTGTTTTAGTGGAGATGTCATGGCCGATGCCACCGCAGATGATGCTGTCAGGGGAGATGCCATGGCCGATGTCACGGCCGATGTCACTGCCAGGGGGGGATGCCACGGCCGATGCCATGGTCGATGCTATGGCCGATGCCACTGTCAGGGGATATGCCACGGCCGATGCCGCTGTCAAGGGATATGCCACGGCCGATGCCGCTGTAAGGGGATATGCCATGGCCGATGCCATGGCTGATGCCACTGTCAGGGGATATACTACAGCTGATGTCACTGTTTAGGGGAGATGTCACTGCTTCTGCTATCGTGATTTTAGTATTATTTTTCAAGGTTTTGTTGATTAACCCTTTGAATACCAAGCAGTTTTGGGCCGTTTTTTGTTCTGTCACATTTTTACTCACTGTGGTCTAATGTGTGTGTGATATTTTATTTTGTGAAGATTTAAAAAAATGATGAATTAGTGTATACTATACACTTAAGGTACCCTGAAGCGTAGGAACATAGAAAAAAAACATTGGTTATGTAACTACGTGCACACAAGACTTGGAATGAAAGACAAAAGAATTGGTGAACTAGAACTACATTATTACAACCTATTAGATGAATTTAATCTTTACAAAATACTATTTATACAAACACAAACAAACTTAGGCACTCAGGGTTCTTCTTCTCAATCTGTAATCACACTGTTGTAAATCACTCAAACTCTGTCCCACTACCGGACACTCATACAAGCCCCCTCCCCCCTCCAGCCACATACACACACCCTGGCTTGCCTTTGGACATACACATACATGCTCACAACTCCTCCTGCGTTTCACACTTTGAATGAAAGAAGAAAGGCTGAATTTGCACTGAAACAAGGCTGTAAGGCAAATAGAGCCTGTTCATTGGTACTGAGCAGTTCAGTAAATTGTTGAAGCGCTTTTATTCGTCTAATTTAATTAATATAGAGCGAACAATGTATTTTCTACAAATTTTCAAGGACGACATTAGACTCAAAGTGATGTTCTAAAAATTTAATGAAGTTATCTAATTTTCTCTGGCATTTTTTATTATGTTACGGTTGGTTTGTCAATGCCAGTCATTTAAATATAAGTAGTATTTTCAGCCCGGAGGAGGACTCTGGGATTCATCCTCAAAGTAATCAAAAACCATTTAGTTATTTCTACGAAACAGTCGTTTGTTGACATGTCTGTAAATACTTGCTATCAAAAGCCTGAAACCACTACAGATTCATAATATACATGATTTTCAATGCAGTTTTATGTAAGATAGTATTCAGATGATTCATCGTAACCCAATGGAAAATTGATGCATGTGGCACAACAGGAAATGAGAAGCACTTATGTATTAAACAAACTGAGAGTAAACATAACATGCAGCATTAAATGGAAGTCTTTAAATGCTTGATAAACTCTTTAGTAGTATTATTCAGTCTTAGCAAACATTTGCTAACTGATGTTGTTCGACATGCATAATAAAACATCACAAAA